>NW_018407049.1:466520-525913 GCF_002113885.1 Mizuhopecten yessoensis | reverse complement strand
TTTTAGAGTATGAACTGTAGATGGTACTCAGTACTACTCACTTTTTTTAGAGTATGAACTGTAGATGGTACTCAGTACTACTCACATATTTTAGAGAAGATGATTCTCACATATTTTATAACAGATGGTACTCACATATTTTAGAGTATGAACTGTAGATGGTACTCAGTACCACTCACATATTTTAGAGTATGAACTGTAGAAGGTACTCAGTACTACTCACATATTTTAGAGTATGAACTGTAGATGTTACTCAGTACTACTCACATATTTTAGAGTATGAACTGTAGATGGTACTCAGTACTACTCACATATTTTAGAGAAGATGATTCTCACATATTTTATAACAGATGGTACTCACATATTTTAGAGTATGAACTGTAAATGGTACTTAATACTACTCACATATTCTAGAGTATGAACTGTAGATGGTACTCAGTACTACTCACATATTTTAGAGAAGATGATTCTCACATATTTTATAACATATGGTACTCACATATTTTAGAGTATGAACTGTATATGGAACTCAGTACCACTCACATATTTTAGAGTATGAACTGTATGTAGATGGTACTCAGTACTACTCACATATTTTAGAGTAGATTGTACTTACACATTTATAACAGATGGTACTTACACATTTTAGAGTATGAACTGTAGATGGTACTCAGTACCACTCACATATTTTAGAGTATGAACTGTAAATGGTACTTAATACTACTCACATATTCTAGAGTATGAACTGTAGATGGTACTCAGTACCACTCACATATTTTAGAGCATGAACTGTATGTAGATGGTACTCAGTACTACTCACATGTTTTAGAGAAGATGGTTCTCACATATTTTAGAGTAGATGATTCTCACATATTTTATAACAGATGGTACTTACACATTTTATAACAGATGGTACTTACACATTTATAACAGATGGTACTTACACATTTATAACAGATGGTACTTACACATTTATAACAGATGGTACTTACACATTTATAACAGATGGTACTTACACATTTTATAACAGATGGTACACACATATTTTATAACAGATGGTACTTCCATATTTTATAACAGATGGTACTTACACATTTTATAACAGATGGTACACACATATTTTATAACAGATGGTACTTCCATATTTTATAACAGATGGTACTTACATATTTTATAACAGATGGGACTTACATATTTTAGAGAAGATGGTTCTCACACATTTTATAACAGATGGTACTTACACATTTATAACAGATGGTACTTACACATTTATAACAGATGGTACTTACACATTTATAACAGATGGTACTTACACATTTTAGAGTATGAACTGTAGATGGTACTCAGTACTACTAACATATTTTAGAGTATGAACTGTAGATGGTACTCAGTACTGTCACCTATTTGTCAGATTACATTATATGGCAAGGAATGCCAACCACAAAAAATCACAAGAGTATTTGCTCAAACAAAATTCATATAACAGATGGTACTCACATATTTTAGAGTATGAACTGGAAATGGTACTCAGGACTACTCACATATTTTAGAGTATGAACTGGAAATGGTACTCAGGACTACTCACATATTTTAGAGTATGAACTGTATGTAGATGGTACTCAGTACTACTCACATATTTTAGAGAAGATGATTCTCACATATTTTATAACAGATGGTACTTACACATTTATAACAGATGGTACTTACACATTTTATAACAGATGGTACACACATATTTTATAACAGATGGTACTTCCATATTTTATAACAGATGGTACTTACATATTTTAGAGAAGATGGTTCTCACACATTTTATAACAGATGGTACTTACACATTCATGTAGTGACCTGCACTCTGTAGAGGCTCCGACATGTCCTTCTCTATACCGCTCCACTCACAAAACACACGACTGTAGTTAGCATGTACTTTGTGGATCCCATAAATCTTGTCAGCCATTCTCTGCAATTTTCAACAGACAAGTGACTGACCAATGAAAAAACAACAAAAGTGTGAATGATAAATTGATCCAAAACAGGCATGATACTAACCAATGAAAACAAGGCAGACATGTTAAAAACCAATGAAACAGTAGGCAGGCATGCTAATCATATATAATAACCCATGAAAATACAGTAGACAGTGTACTACCTAAACAAAGCCCAGCAGACATGTGACTGATAATTATAAACAAACAGATGTATTAGTATTTTCAGGAGAAACTAGAGAAACTGTGAGCGAGCTCACAAGGATAATTACCCCCACCCCCAGCTTAGGTAGACAGACAGACAAGGTGCGATCCCTATATACCCAACAAAGACGTCAATCAGTAAAATAATGGAATCACAAATACCTTCCTTTTATGTACATCTACATGATGTACTTTCACTGTGCCAAGTGACAAAAAATCCAACAAACAGTTAAGAAGGAGTTAAAGTTCACATAATTATTTTTTTCTATTTTTTCCCAAAATAACTTTCATTTTCCAGAAGACAAATAAATAAGATTCCACTGCTAAAATATCAGCACAGGAAGCTATACATTTACAATGAAAAAATTGAGATTACTTGACACTTGCATCAGGGATATTGGTGTGAAAATTTGAATCACTTACAGCTCGGATCTTCAGTAGATTGGAAATATTATTTTCAAGCTCATTGCTGTAGTTCTTCAGCTCCTCAAATCTCCGGTCTGGTTTCTTCAGGCGAAAAGATGCACTTAAGCTCTTCAATTTGGAATCAGCCTAAAAATGTAGTTAATTGAATGGCATTTTATAACAAACTTTATTTGTTTAGTTTGCAGGTCATTTCATACTTGATCTATACATGAATATGATCAACAATCTCCTTAGTTGATATCAAAAACAAGTGATGGCTAGATTAACAGATTAGTGGTGGCTAGATTAACTGATAAGTGGTGGCTGGATTAATGGATTGCGGTTGACTCACTACATGCATCAATACCTGACATTGGTCATTAGAATCCATTTATCTTGCTACGAGTACGATTCTAAAGAGCTTAAGTTACCTTGCTTTGGAAATCTGTGTTGTACACCAAGTCCTTCCATCCTTCCTCCTAAAAACAAACAAATTGGAAAAGCTCTTTATATAGCAAATAAATATGGTAGTACAAAAAAGACACCCGGTTTAATTTGATAGTAATATATACCTCATTTATTAAACAACACTATTATGAAGTTCAGGGAAGCCTGTCTTTACATACCATCCAAGGGAGATAATTAAGCAGACACAAGGCAAATATTGTATACTATATAAACACTAGATTTGATGCATGGGAGTAATATTGAAGTGGGTTCTTAAATAAACCTACCAACCAAACATGTTCCAATACCTATAAGAACCATAACATAAGATTTCTCCAATCAATCTCTTTTGAGTAATTGGAGACCAATCATGATGATGGAAATACTGAAACAGTTTCTGATTAACGTTCGCTATCTAAGGGAACTGGTAACCAAAGAAAGTCTGATCTTGTTAAAGCAAGAAATGGCTGTTCCTCAATAATAGAAAAAAAGACTGCTGAAAATGTATTTAGAACGAAATGAGACCATAAAGAATCATAAAATATTTTTTTGTTTTGAATGGAATTATGAAAATTGAAATGCTTCTTTTAAAACATTTTTAATTGTACATGTATGTAACACAGCTCTATTCAAATATATTCTCAAAGGTGTATTAGTTGGCATCATAGAATATAATATAGGCTGAATTAGCAGGTCCAGTTTTCAGTTCACATTCTATCTAATGATTAGAGTGATGTATATTACCTGCTGCAGGAATCCGATGAAGACCTTGTCTTGTGACAGGATGGGGTGAGCAGCTACTCTCAGTAGGAATATCTGTACAACATTTCATATAAAACATCAACAAAATCTTAGTTCATAGTCAACTCAGAAACAATCCATGGAATTGTTAAGTACAGGTATAAGGGCTACCAACCACAGGAGGTAACACAGTTAAACTTCATTATCTGGTTGGCAAAGAACTGATCAACTATTTGGATTGGTTCTTTGCTTATAAAACATTTCTTTTTATAGAATTTTTTAACAAATTTTGTTAATATGATTATTACAAAAAAACCACATATATATTAGTTAAAAGTTTCAAGTAAGAAAATTTCAACTTCCTTTAAAATTTACTTCAGAATTTACAAGTACTGTAATAGGAACCACTTAAGTGACAAAAAATGTTTTCAAGATAATAATGCTTTCATGTTCTCTTGGTCTGAGTTACCACACTGATTTGAAGACAGAAAAAAATGGATAGGAAATCATTTCTATATATATATCTTGGTTTTGATGTTTCCAAGTTCACTTTCAGTTATCAAGGTGATAAAGTTATTTGGGTTTACTTCCAAATAAATGGGTAGGCAAGTTTTCTAAGTTTACTCCCAGTAACCTGGAAATGCAAGCTTTTTGAGTTTTTGAAAACAAAGTTCAACTGTAGCTCTGAACTGGTTACTCGTATCACAATTTGAATACTATATATCTTTATTGTATTTCTTGAGATAGCATTGTGTTCTCATTGTTACTCACATTTCTTAAAGAGAACACTGGAATTCCTTTTAAGTTAGGTCTAGGGACCGAGATTCCTTGTAGGTTAGGTCTAGGGACCGAGATTCCATGTAAGATAGGTCTAGGGACCGAGATTCCTTGTAGGTTTAAGTCTAGGGACTGAGATTCCTTGTAGGTTTAAGTCTAGGGACCGAGATTCCTTGTAGGTTTAAGTCTAGGGACCGAGATTCCTCGTAAGATAGGTCTAGGGACCGAGATTCCTTGTAGGTAAGGTCTAGGGACCAAGATTCCTCGTAAGGAAGGTCTAGGGACTGAGATTCCTTGTAGGTTTAAGTCTAGGGACCGAGATTCCTTGTAAGGTAGATCTAGGGACCGAGATTCCATGCAAGGTAGGTCTAGGGACCGAGATTCCTCGTAAGGTAGATCTAGGGACCGAGATTCCTCGTAAGGTAGGTCTAGGGACCGAGATTCCTCGTTAGGTAGGTCTAGTGACCGAGATTCCATGTAAGGTAGATCTAGGGACCGAGATTCCATGAAAGGTAGGTCTAGGGACCAAGATTCCATGTAAGGTAGATCTAGGAACCATGATTCCTCGTAAGGTAGGTCTAGGGACCGAGATTCCTCGTAAGGTAGGTCTAGGGACCGATATTCCATGTAAGGTAAATCTAGGAACTGAGATTCCTCGTAAGGTAGGTCTAGGGACCAAGATTCCATGTAAGGTAGATCTAGGAACCATGATTCCTCGTAAGGTAGGTCTAGGGACCGAGATTCCATGTAAGGTAGATCTAGGGACCGAGATTCCATGAAAGGTAGGTCTAGGGACCAAGATTCCATGTAAGGTAGATCTAGGGACCGAGATTCCTCGTTAGGTAGGTCTAGGGACCAAGATTCCTTGTAAGGTAGGTCTAGGGACCAAGATTCCTTGTAAGGTAGATCTAGGGACCAAGATTCCTCGTAAGTTAGGTCTAGGGACCAAGATTCCTCGTAAGGTAGGTCTAGGGACTGAGATTCCTTGTAAGGTAAGTCTAGTGACCGAGATTCCATGTAAGGTAGATCTAGGGACCGAGATTCCTCGTAAGGTAGGTCTTTGGACCGAGATTCCTTGTAGGTTAGGTCTAGGGACCGAGTTTCCTTGTAGATTAGGTCTAGGGACCAAGATTCCTCATAAGGTAGGTCTAGGGACCGAGATTCCTTGTAGGTTTAAGTCTAGGGACCGAGATTCCTTGTAAGGTAGGTCTAGGGACCGAGATTCCTCGTTAGTTAGGTCTAGGGACCAAGATTCCTCGTAAGGTAGGTCTAGGGACCGAGATTCCTTGTAAGGTAAGTCTAGGGACCGAGATTCCATGTAAGGTAGATCTAGGGACCGAAATTCCTCGTAAGGTAGGTCTAGGGACCAAGATTCCTTGTAAGGTAGGTCTTTGGACCGAGATTCCTTGTAGGTTAGGTCTAGGGACCAAGATTCCTTGTAAGGTAGGTCTAGGGACCGAGATTCCATGTAAGGTAGGTCTAGGGACCGAGATTCCTTGTAAGGTAGGTCTAGATCTAGGGAACAAGATTCCATGTGAGGTAGGTCTAGGGAACAAGATCCCTTATATGGACCATGATCTCTTGTTTTAAAGGTAGGTCTGAGGGAGGGGAAGTAATTTTCTTTATCTTACAATAATAAACAATTGAATTACAGATAACTACACTGAAATACCCTTATCAACATTCTGGACCTCATGGTTATTCAGGAGAAGTTGTCTAAAGATTTTAAACAAATTTAACCCCAGTGACCTTCAATATAATTCAAGGTCATTCATTTGAACAAACTTGCTAACCCTTTATCCGAGCATGTTACTGGCAAAATATTGTCACCCTGATCATTTTCGTTAATTAGAAGAATTTGTTGAAAGTTTTTAACATATTTGACCCCTATGACCTTGAATATGGGTGAAGGTAATTTATTTTAACAAAGTTGGTAGCCCTTCATCCCAGCATATCAGTTACTGACCAAATATCACCATCCTTGTCCTTTTAGTTATTCAGAAGTTGCTTTAATATATTGAAGACAATCGACCCCCTGTGACCTTGAATATGGGTCAAGGTCATTCATTTGAAAATCTTGGTGGCCTTCATCCCAGCATGCTACTGGCCAAATGTCATCACCCTGAGCATTTTTGTTATTCAGGAGAAGTTGTTTAAAGTTTTAAACATATTTGACTCCAGTGAATTTGAATATGGGTGAAGTTCATTTATTTTAACAAACTTACTAGCCTTTCATCCCAGTTTGATTCTGGCCAAATATCATCACCCTAGGCCTTGTGGTCATTAAGAAGAAGTTGGATAAAGTAAAATATTGACGTCGGACGGACGACAGACGAATGCCGCACCACGGCATAAGCTCACTTGGCCCTTTAAATTTGGACCTGGTGAGCTAAAAATTAGGGTCACCACTTGAGAAGGACTAAAAAATTTGTTTATACTTATATAATGGGATCAAAGTAAAAACAGAATGTGGATGGTACAGTCACAAAATTGTCTCCCTGTCACTCTCCTATGTATCTTTTTCTGGAATAACTTTAATGATTCCTGTGGAAATTACTGATATCATTGTATCAACAAATTAAATCTTAGGAAGATTGTGTCTTACCTCTAACGCTGCCCTGCGTCTATCAACAAAGTCAGGGTCAAACTTATCAGTGGCCGAGTTCTGCCATACGTAAGTAACCTGTAGAATTAGAGTTATGTACTGTAAAGGTGGACATTTACAGGAGTAGAAACATTTCACATGAGCAATACTACATTTTATTGTACCTCAAAACACATGGTTTGTTAAACTGTTAATGCACATGTATGTGATTTTCATGCTTTAATAATAAACACAAAATAGGTAAATTTTCTAAAGTGAGAAAATTTAGATTCTACAGATTAGGTAGAAATTTCTTCAGATATGCTGGAACATATTACACAGATGCAAAAGTTTGTTGTACACTGCAAATTCCCTTTTTCTATTTTGGTCTTCTACAAAAAGGTGTTTACCTTTTACCAACACAAGCCTTTTGGTTCTGCACTCTATATATAAACTACCTTTTTCTCCGGTAATGGTGGTACTACTACTGCAGGGTATGTGATGTCTGCACTCTATAACTACCTTTTTCTCGGGTAAGGGTGGTACTTCTACAGCAGGGTATGTGATGTCTGCACTCTATATATAAACTACCTTTTTCTCCGGTAATGGTGGTACTACTACAGCAGGGTATGTGATGTCTGCACTCTATATATAAACTACCTTTTTCTCCGGTAATGGTGGTACTACTACAGCAGGGTATGTGATGTCTGCACTCTATATATAAACTACCTTTTTCTCCGGTAATGGTGGTACTACTACAGCAGGGTATGTGATGTCTGCACTCTATATATAAACTACCTTTTTCTCCGGTAATGGTGGTACTACTACAGCAGGGTATGTGATGTCTGCACTCTATATATAAACTACCTTTTTCTCCGGTAATGGTGGTACTACTACAGCAGGGTATGTGATGTCTGCACTCTATATATAAACTACCTTTTTCTCCGGTAATGGTGGTACTACTACAGCAGGGTATGTGATGTCTGCACTCTATATATAAACTACCTTTTTCTCCGGTAATGGTGGTACTACTACAGCAGGGTATGTGATGTCTGCACTCTATATATAAACTACCTTTTTCTCCGGTAATGGTGGTACTACTACAGCAGGGTATGTGATGTCTGCACTCTATATATAAACTACCTTTTTCTCCGGTAATGGTGGTACTACTACAGCAGGGTATGTGATGTCTGCACTCTATATATAAACTACCTTTTTCTCCGGTAATGGTGGTACTACTACAGCAGGGTATGTGATGTCTGCACTCTATATATAAACTACCTTTTTCTCCGGTAATGGTGGTACTACTACAGCAGGGTATGTGATGTCTGCACTCTATATATAAACTACCTTTTTCTCCGGTAATGGTGGTACTACTACAGCAGGGTATGTGATGTCTGCACTCTATATATAAACTACCTTTTTCTCCGGTAATGGTGGTACTACTACAGCAGGGTATGTGATGTCTGCACTCTATATATAAACTACCTTTTTCTCCGGTAATGGTGGTACTACTACAGCAGGGTATGTGATGTCTGCACTCTATATATAAACTACCTTTTTCTCCGGTAATGGTGGTACTACTACAGCAGGGTATGTGATGTCTGCACTCTATATATAAACTACCTTTTTCTCCGGTAATGGTGGTACTACTACAGCAGGGTATGTGATGTCTGCACTCTATATATAAACTACCTTTTTCTCCGGTAATGGTGGTACTACTACAGCAGGGTATGTGATGTCTGCACTCTATATATAAACTACCTTTTTCTCCGGTAATGGTGGTACTACTACAGCAGGGTATGTGATGTCTGCACTCTATATATAAACTACCTTTTTCTCCGGTAATGGTGGTACTACTACAGCAGGGTATGTGATGTCTGCACTCTATATATAAACTACCTTTTTCTCCGGTAATGGTGGTACTACTACAGCAGGGTATGTGATGTCTGCACTCTATATATAAACTACCTTTTTCTCCGGTAATGGTGGTACTACTACAGCAGGGTATGTGATGTCTGCACTCTATATATAAACTACCTTTTTCTCCGGTAATGGTGGTACTACTACAGCAGGGTATGTGATGTCTGCACTCTATATATAAACTACCTTTTTCTCCGGTAATGGTGGTACTACTACAGCAGGGTATGTGATGTCTGCACTCTATATATAAACTACCTTTTTCTCCGGTAATGGTGGTACTACTACAGCAGGGTATGTGATGTCTGCACTCTATATATAAACTACCTTTTTCTCCGGTAATGGTGGTACTACTACAGCAGGGTATGTGATGTCTGCACTCTATATATAAACTACCTTTTTCTCCGGTAATGGTGGTACTACTACAGCAGGGTATGTGATGTCTGCACTCTATATATAAACTACCTTTTTCTCCGGTAATGGTGGTACTACTACAGCAGGGTATGTGATGTCTGCACTCTATATATAAACTACCTTTTTCTCCGGTAATGGTGGTACTACTACAGCAGGGTATGTGATGTCTGCACTCTATATATAAACTACCTTTTTCTCCGGTAATGGTGGTACTACTACAGCAGGGTATGTGATGTCTGCACTCTATATATAAACTACCTTTTTCTCCGGTAATGGTGGTACTACTACAGCAGGGTATGTGATGTCTGCACTCTATATATAAACTACCTTTTTCTCCGGTAATGGTGGTACTACTACAGCAGGGTATGTGATGTCTGCACTCTATATATAAACTACCTTTTTCTCCGGTAATGGTGGTACTACTACAGCAGGGTATGTGATGTCTGCACTCTATATATAAACTACCTTTTTCTCCGGTAATGGTGGTACTACTACAGCAGGGTATGTGATGTCTGCACTCTATATATAAACTACCTTTTTCTCCGGTAATGGTGGTACTACTACAGCAGGGTATGTGATGTCTGCACTCTATATATAAACTACCTTTTTCTCCGGTAATGGTGGTACTACTACAGCAGGGTATGTGATGTCTGCACTCTATATATAAACTACCTTTTTCTCCGGTAATGGTGGTACTACTACAGCAGGGTATGTGATGTCTGCACTCTATATATAAACTACCTTTTTCTCCGGTAATGGTGGTACTACTACAGCAGGGTATGTGATGTCTGCACTCTATATATAAACTACCTTTTTCTCCGGTAATGGTGGTACTACTACAGCAGGGTATGTGATGTCTGCACTCTATATATAAACTACCTTTTTCTCCGGTAATGGTGGTACTACTACAGCAGGGTATGTGATGTCTGCACTCTATATATAAACTACCTTTTTCTCCGGTAATGGTGGTACTACTACAGCAGGGTATGTGATGTCTGCACTCTATATATAAACTACCTTTTTCTCCGGTAATGGTGGTACTACTACAGCAGGGTATGTGATGTCTGCACTCTATATATAAACTACCTTTTTCTCCGGTAATGGTGGTACTACTACAGCAGGGTATGTGATGTCTGCACTCTATATATAAACTACCTTTTTCTCCGGTAATGGTGGTACTACTACAGCAGGGTATGTGATGTCTGCACTCTATATATAAACTACCTTTTTCTCCGGTAATGGTGGTACTACTACAGCAGGGTATGTGATGTCTGCACTCTATATATAAACTACCTTTTTCTCCGGTAATGGTGGTACTACTACAGCAGGGTATGTGATGTCTGCACTCTATATATAAACTACCTTTTTCTCCGGTAATGGTGGTACTACTACAGCAGGGTATGTGATGTCTGCACTCTATATATAAACTACCTTTTTCTCCGGTAATGGTGGTACTACTACAGCAGGGTATGTGATGTCTGCACTCTATATATAAACTACCTTTTTCTCCGGTAATGGTGGTACTACTACAGCAGGGTATGTGATGTCTGCACTCTATATATAAACTACCTTTTTCTCCGGTAATGGTGGTACTACTACAGCAGGGTATGTGATGTCTGCACTCTATATATAAACTACCTTTTTCTCCGGTAATGGTGGTACTACTACAGCAGGGTATGTGATGTCTGCACTCTATATATAAACTACCTTTTTCTCCGGTAATGGTGGTACTACTACAGCAGGGTATGTGATGTCTGCACTCTATATATAAACTACCTTTTTCTCCGGTAATGGTGGTACTACTACAGCAGGGTATGTGATGTCTGCACTCTATATATAAACTACCTTTTTCTCCGGTAATGGTGGTACTACTACAGCAGGGTATGTGATGTCTGCACTCTATATATAAACTACCTTTTTCTCCGGTAATGGTGGTACTACTACAGCAGGGTATGTGATGTCTGCACTCTATATATAAACTACCTTTTTCTCCGGTAATGGTGGTACTACTACAGCAGGGTATGTGATGTCTGCACTCTATATATAAACTACCTTTTTCTCCGGTAATGGTGGTACTACTACAGCAGGGTATGTGATGTCTGCACTCTATATATAAACTACCTTTTTCTCCGGTAATGGTGGTACTACTACAGCAGGGTATGTGATGTCTGCACTCTATATATAAACTACCTTTTTCTCCGGTAATGGTGGTACTACTACAGCAGGGTATGTGATGTCTGCACTCTATATATAAACTACCTTTTTCTCCGGTAATGGTGGTACTACTACAGCAGGGTATGTGATGTCTGCACTCTATATATAAACTACCTTTTTCTCCGGTAATGGTGGTACTACTACAGCAGGGTATGTGATGTCTGCACTCTATATATAAACTACCTTTTTCTCCGGTAATGGTGGTACTACTACAGCAGGGTATGTGATGTCTGCACTCTATATATAAACTACCTTTTTCTCCGGTAATGGTGGTACTACTACTGCAGGGTATGTGATGTCTGCACTCTATATATAAACTACCTTTTTCTCCGGTAATGGTGGTACTACTACTGCAGGGTATGTGATGTCTTCACTCTATATATAAACTACCTTTTTCTCCGGTAATGGTGGTACTACTACTGCAGGGTATGTGATGTCCAGGTAGTTACGCAGCAGTTCAAATTCGCTATATCTCCGCCATAGTGATGTTGTTCCATCACCAAAACACTTGAGCTTCACATCCGTTATCCTCATGAAATGAAAATCAAACCCTTTTTAGTGTTTCTCATACCTCGGTAATAACATTCCTCGAACTGAGATGATTATCAACTATAAAGTTCATAGCATATATTCATTGTACTTTTTAGTTTTTGTTACTTTAATCTGATGAAAATTTATATAATATATGTATATATATAAACAATGTATACCGGTAATAAGAATGAAGTAGAATGATGTATAGAACAATGTATGCAGGTAATAAGATGAAGAATGATGTAGTGATATGTAAAACACTGTATGCTTCTTACAAGATGAAGAATGATGTATTGATATGTAAAACAATGTATGCTGGTTATAGGATGAAGAATGATGTATTGATATGTAAAACAATGTATGCTTATTATAAGATGAAGAATGATGTATTGATATGTAAAATAATGTATGCTGGTTATAGGATGAAGAATGAGGTGGTTATATGAATGAGGTAGCTATATGTAAAACAATGTATGCTGGTTATAGGATGAAGAATGATGTATTGATATGTAAAACAATGTATGCTTGTTATAAGATGAAGAATGATGTAGTGATATGTAAAACAATGTATGCTGGTTATAAGATGTAGATGCTTAATATATAAAAATATGCAAATTATTGAAATAAAACATTTTGAAAAGAAAAAAAAAAGTTCCTTAAGAAGGTTCAATACTTTATAAATTTGCATGAGTGAACAATGCAAAAAAGTAGTATTATTCTCCAGATGAAAAATAACTGTCACTGGTAATAATAATAGTAAAAATTTGAGGTTCTTATATACCACTTTATCACAACCTAGTCTGTAGGTGGTCTCAAAGCGGTTCACAAATTATAATATAGTAGTAGGGCCTTTGTAACCAGCCAATATCTTTCTCAACTCCCTGGGGAGCATACAGCCGGTGCTGCCATTTCAGCACTCACAGCTAGCATTCTACAATTCAATCAATACCCCACCATATACTCATGTACAGCTGAGTAGACTGGAACAAGCAGAACTTGCTCAAAGATACAACACAGTGCCGTGACTTGAACTCTCAACCCTTTGGCCACGAGCCCTGCATCCTACCACTAGACTACCATGCCTACTATACACAATTGTTTCAGAATTGTAAATAATGGACCACATGTACACCTGAAACTTTGACATATTCCTGATGTAGATACCCACCTGGTCTCTATGAGATATACAATGTATGACATATTCCTGATGTAGATACTCACCTGGTTTCTATGAGATATACAATGTATGACATATTCCTGATGTAGATTCTCACCTGGTTTCCATGAGATATTCAATGCATGACATATCCTGATGTAGATTCTCACCTGGTTTCTATGAGATATACAATGTATGACATATTCCTGATGTAGATTCTCACCTGGTCTCTATGAGATATACAATGTATGACATATTCCTGATGTAGATACTCACCTTGTTTCTATGAGATATACAATGTATGTGTCCTGGACTTTCATGGATGTTGTTGTTCGTTTCTCAGGTTCAGAAACTGATATCTCCATCCATTGCAGCAAATTTGTCTGACGAAAAAAAATAGAAAATGGATATACAATATTATATTGCCACCGACACTGCATCAAGATGACACTTTCCTGAAGCATGGATGACTTAACTTTTTACTTAGTATTAATTCTCAAATTATGCACCAGTTCAACTTGGAGATGAGTTGACACAATCATTTACAAAAATTAAAAGTAAAGTTTTACCACCATGAGAAACCTGTAATCAAAAGAGTACAAGAACCTAGATAATTTTATATGCACAAAGGTATTTATATGCGTATATCAAAATAGTGTTGGTGGCCCCTGAGGAAACTTCTTCCAAAATAAGTTGTGAAATGACTGTTACGTCACTCTTGACGTATATCAGTACAGTGTTTACATTGTTGTCAAGTTTTACCCGAAGATTAAAATACTATAACTACATCAAATGAAAAATACCAAAATAATTTCTTTGAAGCTCTAACTTAAAAACTCATTTTCAGGGTTAGACACTAACTTGTTTTGCTTGGTAGTCCACAGGACTAGTTGAATAGATTATTTACTAGTCCTTCGTCAATGTAACTAGTTAAAGATTTCCCGATAAGGAAACATTGCGATCTCCAGCACGAAACATCAAAAGTAAGGAACTGTAAGGGACTTCAATTAATTATATAACTTACTACCATATTATAAAAATATGATAAAGTTTTAGAAAAATTTTGACAATTATCATGCAATATATCTAAATATTTTAAGCAGTTTTCTTTTATATAAAAGGATTATTCTTATTTTATAATCATATTTTTCACATGTCGAAAGGACCAGTTAGGTTAGGTGATTTACAATTGTACTAGTCCTTGCTGAAATCTACTAGTCCAGGACTAGTGGACTAGTGTTAGTGTTGACCCTGGATTTTGCTTTTAAATTTTCTTATTACAATATCTGCACTGTGCATTACAAATTTTGCCCTGAACAGTCAGGGACTAATTGTATTTCTTCATCCATTTTATTATATATACTTTACATTTTTCATGCATTTCTACATGTTTTTCCTGACACATGCAACAGGAAAATGGAAATGCAAAGGCTAGACCGGGTTCAAACCCAAGACCATCCAAACTCTAGACTGAAACTCCACCAAATGAGCTTACTGGTACCCGACGATCAACCAGGTCCTGTTCCGCTACTTTCCTCCCTCCTTTTTCTTAGTTTTGTCCCAAAAAGACAACACTATTTACAACTCAAATTCGGATATCTCCTTGCTAAGCATTCACCCAGTGCTTGAACAGGGTTGACGAGCTCGCCAATTTTGTAACAGAAGGAGAAGAAATGCAAAGTGCTGAAACATCTAAGTACCGAAACGCCTGTACTCGCTGTCATTTTGGTACCAGGATATTCCGGTTCTTGTGGTAACCAGATAGCTCAATTGGTAGAGCGTCCGTCTCGAGTTAGGACAGTCTCGGGTTCGAGCCATAGTCTGGCTAGCCCACTTAAACTGACCATAATCGCAGCCTCAAAAATTCTGATAGGTCGCCTGTTTATTGTCAGATATCGACTGCTCTATAAAATATGAGGATTTGTCGTCAAAATCTGGCAACAGCGATTGTGAGCGTTTTACATGTTAGTTAGAGAAAATATTTATACCTATATTTCAGTTGATTAATTTCTCACTCACTTGACTAGATGTCATGTCCGTACTCGGTACATTATGGACGCTACATTGTTTTATTCAATTGGGATGCTCTCGACTGCCCAGACATCAGTACCAGTTTACCTTTTCCTCTCAATCGAGTTGTTTTCGTAATTATAATGCTGAGAAGTGCTAGAAATATCAAAGTTATTTTTATATTACTAATTAATGTAATAAATATATATAAATCCAACGTCTTAACTTAGTTTGTGTCAGCTAAATGATCACTGCGTAACCAATATTTACATTTGATCAAATTAACCAGAAGTAATTTTGATTGGCTATAGCTGGTGCACCCTATTGTTGAAGGCAAAATGGCTGTCAATGTGAGCAGTCGAAAGCATCTCAATTGAATAAAACGATGTAGCGTCCATAATGTTTCAAATTGGGACATGACATCTTGTGAAGTGAGTGAGAAATGAATATAGATGATGAAATATTTTCTCTAACAAACATGTAAAATGCTCACAATCGCTGTCGCCAGAATTCGACGACAAACCCCGTGTTTTATAGGCAGTCAATATCTGACCATAAACAGGCGACCAATCGGAATTTTTGACGCTGCGATTATGGTCAGTTTATATTAAGTGGCCATGGGCAAGCCAGACTATGGCTTGAACCTGGGACTGTCCGAACTCTAGACGGACGCTCTACCAATTGAGCTATCTGGTCACCACAAGTACCGGAATACCCTGGTACCAAAATGACAGGGAGTACAGGCGTTTCGGTACTTAGATGTTTCGGCACTTGTAGAAGACGTTTCGACACTTCCAAAAAGTGCAAATATTCAACTTCGAACTGTGTTTGCTTTTATGTGCACTGTGTGTTGCTGATTTTACATATTTACAAAATATACCGAAACATATTATTCTTGCTAAACCGAAGCGACGGCCGGGTACCGAAACGTCTAGGATTCCATCTCATTTGGCCTACTGCACAGTAAGCTTAACAGTATCGATTTTCTTAAATCGTCTGTCCGGTTGGGTGCCAACTGATCAGGACGTAGTATGCTCTCTTTTCTGTAAAATAATTGAAGGGTACCAAAATTATCAGTCAGCGATAGTTACTTTCCCAGCTTTTCTTGCAAGGTCTGTGGGGTCCTCATCTGGGGAATTTGGGAAGATGTCTCGAGGTTGCTCCTTTTCCTCCTCCATCTTTTATACTTAGCATATAATCAGGATCATTGGAGTGCTTATAATCTAGAACGATTTACTAAATTTAGAGCCGGGAATCTCGTATTCCGCACAAACCGAGAGTATGCTTAGACACTAAATTATACTTAGTGATTTTAAAACGCTTATCTCTGTCCGTATTTTCTACATAGATCATTACATACATTCAACGGTTTACAAAAACAAAGAAACATAACTATGACTATTTGAACAGGCTCTACCTGTTGTAACAATATAGACTCTTGCAAATGGCACAATACGTGATATATCTAGCGCATACCAGTTAATTTGTTTTCGTTTTCAGTTTTCCTTTTGTATCAGTTTTGATATGATTGCTCTAACATTTATGGACGTCGTCTGAAAGTCCATTTGATAAACATATTCATGCAAGAATGATAGAGACTGGTGTAATTGATCATTCATTAATTTTCTGTGTTAATTATCAAAATATTATCAATGATCAATCCGGGTATATATACGTTGTACCCTGACCCAGCATTACGATCGTAACATTAGTCACTTTTTGAGCTTCGACCCTTGCCAATCTACGCGGAGTCACGATAGGAGGAGGGCGGTGAGAACAATATTTGTACGTGTGTATACTGACTCTTTATTATTTTAACCTTAGGTACCCGAAATTAGCGCATATACATATTGTTTACTTTCTTAAACGACAGGCATTATAATGGTTGAATATATTGTAGTTGTATAACGATCAATAGTGGAAATCGAAAGAGGATGTATTTGACGTAGAAGAAGGTACACGTACATGTAGGAACAATCAAACAATCCTAGACAATGTGTGCTTTATAGACAATGACAGGTTTACTTGATTACTCCAAAACTACGATGGCCGACAATTGCAAGAGCCTGGCAAAAAGATGTGAATTTTCATATCTTTTTGTACCANATATTCCAGTTAAAATAGCGTCTGACATATAAAATGTCAATACCATTAAACATTTACTAATGTACAAGTGTGAATGTGGTATACTTGGCCCATAAATCAACATGGACTAGTACTTATATAGTAATTAGTAATACTTAATTGTATTATGATATTTTTACTTTATATTATAATGATCATGTGAATATGTATATTAGCTTATTTAATTATTCACTAGCCACTTTTTGTGGATCTTGAATCCCAAGAAAGACCTAGTGAAGGACGATGGACACTATTCACTCATTTCCTTGGTGAGTTCAAGATACAGCACGGACTGAACTGTAATTTCTATAACCAATTCGAGTTATCTCCCCTATACTATTGACTTTGACATAGATATATATATAAGTTGTACCTTGTTTCGATTTTTCATTTCACTATAAATTGATATATATACCATTGCATACAAATGCATGCAGGGGGAGCTGATGTAGGCGTAGCCTGCTGATCGATCCTATTCAGGATTGAAATTTCATGATACGTTATCTGGCGCATAATTTATTTTCGTTTTCATTTTCCCATTTTTGTCCGTTTTGATTCAATTTTATCATACATTCTCGACTTCGTCCTTAAGTCCATTTCATATACTCATTTATGCAAATATTATAGAGACTGGTATATTTATCATACATTTATTTTCTGTGTTAATAATCAATCAATCCGGATGCATTGTACCCGGCATTATGATCGTAATATTAGTATTTTACCACTTTTTGAGCTGTGACTTGCTGTGACCCGTGTCGATCTACCCAAACGTGTGGAATGGTATGATAAGGGCGCTGAGAACAATATTAACGTAAGTACCAAATCTTTATTATATCAAAACTTACGTTTTAATCAATAAATATTTTTCATTTTCTTAAAAGACAGGCATTATAATAATAGTTGAATATAATGTAGTTGTAATGATAGTGATAGATATATGGAAATCGAAAGAGGATGTATTTGACGTAGAAGGTAGGAACAATAATAATAATAATGATAATTCGAGGTTCTATATACCGCTTTATCACAACCTAGTTCGTAGGTCGTGCCAAAGCGGTTCACAAATTAGTATCCGTGGTTATAGGGTCTTTGCAACCAGCCAATATCTTTTTCAACTCCCTGGGGAACATACATCCGGTGCTGCAATTTCAGCGCTCATAGCTAGCTTTCTACAATTCTAGCACAACCCAACCACGTACACATTTACAGTTGGGTAGAGATTTCTTTCATACATTTTTTAACGTGAAGAAATGAAAACATCCGATAAAATACTCAATGTTAATAAACTTCCGATGTGCAATATTTATCGCAATATAAATCTTCGTAATTCCTTATTTTTTGTAGAAAAGCAACCAGTTTCTGTGGACGTGTGCAATGGCAGAAGGTGGTCCCCAGCCGGCCTCTCTTGGCCCATCGTCTGTAGACAGCACCGATCTGTCGGACTCGAACCTGCTCGATTGTCCTGTATGTCTGGAGCAGTTACGTCAGCCGAAGTCTCTACCGTGTCTCCATTCTCTTTGTGAGGAATGTTTGAGTAGGTACATCGTCAATGAGGTGTCGGGGACGAGCGATGCGACGACTTCCTTTACCTGCCCGGTGTGTAGGACGTTAACTCACCCCATGGACAAAACAGAGGACAAAGAAAAATGGGCCAAGCAGTTTCCAACTGACAATGTTGCCATAGAGATTATACAACTGAAAAACGGGACGACAGAACCACATTACTGCATGCCCTGCCAAAAGAAAGGGAAGATGACAACGTCTGCACAATTCTGGTGTAAAACAACCCAGTCTTTATTCTGCCAGTCCTGTAAGGTGGATTTCCATGATATGATTCACATCAACTGTGACATCGTAGATATAACAGAGTCGAAGAGTTTCCTACTAAAGCAGTTAACATCTGACAAGACATGTGATAAACACAAGGAAAAGATGGATTACTATTGCATGGACCACAAGTCCCTTGGCTGTTGTAAATGTATCACTGTTGGTCACAGAAAATGTGAAGAAGTGGCGACGACAGAGGATTACTGCGAGAAACTGGAAAGCAGTTCACGATTACAGGAAATGACGAAATCTCTACGACAAGGGACAGAGGCAATGGAATCTCTAATCAGAGATTTTTATCTTCAGCTTCAGAACATTGCTGACGACAAAGACACAGCACTGAAAAGCATCGAAGACCTGCATGAACGGATAAATATATGTATCAACGACATGAAAAAGGAAATAACAGACGACTTGGTCAGAGCGTACAAAGAGGAGAAAGAAAACCTGAAGCTATCTAGTCAGAAATGTGAACGGTTAAAGGTTGCTATACAGAACACACTGGAGTCGTCCACCACAGCAATGCAAGGCAACGACCACATTGAAACAATCCTGCTATACCAGAGAGGTCAGACGGAGGTCGAATCCTGTAAGGGTTTGGTGAGAGAGATGCGGAAATCCCTTTCAACTATCACTCTTGAGCATAAAACTGACCCTGATGTGACAAGCCTGGGCAAAGTTTTGAATTTTGGGAAAATCGTTGTCCGAAAGCAGGGGAGAATTTCTCCATCTGGTACAAAGACATTCGCGAAACCTTTATCCGAATGTGAAGTGAAGGAAGTAAGAAAGGTCAATATCAAATGTCCATCCGATACGTCTGATTGTGCTGCACGGGGAGTTGTTTACCTTGACGACGGCAGAATTGTGGTGAGTGATTACAGAAACAAGAAGATCAAGCTGATCAACACAGAGGGAGATATTGTAGACGAGCTGAAGATGGGTGGAAATCCCTATGATCTGTGTATGGTGGACAACTCCACGGTGGCGACTGCTATAGACATCCCTGGTGGTATACGTATACTGACAGTCACTCCCTCCAAACTTACCCTGGCGTCTGAAATAAACACAGAGATGCCATGTTACGGTATAGCGTATAGAGATGGCGGATTCGTCGTGAGTTCAGGATCCGAGGTTTTCAGTGTGATCCGTGATGGTACAAAAGTAACGACACAGAAACTATATGGGGGTACAGATACAGTATTTGCTTTGTCTTATGATTCAAAGTATGGACGACTCTACACCACCAATTACTCATACAGTACTGGCAGTCAGGCTGTTGGTAAGTTGTCAGATGACAACAAGCACTCTGACGTTTTGAAGGTTGGTGTAGTTAAGACTGCGTATGGAGTGGACGTAGACGGGGAGGGTAACGTCTATGTCTGTGGTTACGGCTCCAACAACGTGGTACAGATGTCCGGGGACGGGACCAACGTCCGGGAACTGTTAACGGCAGCGGACGGTATCGACAACCCTGAGGCAATATCTGTATGTGGGGATAGGCTTGTGCTCACCAACCTTTCCTCCAAACAGTGTAACTTTATCACGGTGTTTCAACTTATTTGATAAACAATTTACACATTGACACCTAATGTGAGGTTCATTATGGGTCTAATTGAAAATAACTCTATTTTTTTACTTTCAAAACTTAGTAAAATGTACTCGCAATCTACAAATAATCAACTTATAATATGTAGAGTATAATTAGTGTGACCGGTGTATTTTTCCTCTCAATTGTAGCCAAAGACTATATAATAAGCTGAATATAGGAGGAATATAATGCCGATACAATCCGACCCTTCGCTTTAAATTTCATTCTTTTTTTTTAGTTTAGTGAATTATACTTATGTTATCTTTCCATTAAGATATACACAATGAAATTGTTTTAACAAATATTTTCAAAAATGACAAAAAAATATGCCTGTGTTAAAATTCCATTTGGAATGAAAATTAAAGGATTTCCCCTGGACTTTTCGTTATTATCTTCATTCGGTGAAAAGATGATACATGTAGCTATGATATCAGTCACAGGCGTGGTTTTAGTAAATGTATGCACAAACAACAGGATAGCGTTATACCAAACCAGGGACCTGTATTCATGAAACCTTTCTCTACTCAAACTCATATTTTTTGCTCAAGCCCAATTGCTTATTCCAGTAATAAATTGATAAAAACATACATTCTGTCAATGAATTGGAAGAACTTTGAGAGAATTAGGGCCAAGTATCATTAACGATGTTTAAATTTGACTTTTAAAACGTGTATCATGATTTTAAGCCAGTTAAAAGAAAGTAGGTTTGAGCACAGAATCCATGCATGCTTGAGCACGAACATGGTTTCATGAATACGGGCTCAGGACTCTTGGATGTATAGCCCGGCATTGTTTATAAGTATGTGTCTAATAGATTTACCATATCATATAGATACAGAAAGGGGCTATAAGTAAATAGGTAAATTATTCATGTAAATAATTAACTAGTCACTGACCATAGTGCCTGTCAATCTCGGCCCAGACTCGTATTGTTTTTATAAGTAAAATAAAACAGAGTCAGGTGATGGCACGTCGTCCGTACTTCAACAATCCTTGTTATCGCTAGTCATCGAACAGTTCTCGGCAGATCTTTCTCAAATTCCATAAGAAGGTTCAGTAGTCAATCACGTTTCCCTTTGATACTGTTGGGAAAACCAAACAAAAACGGATGGTCGGGTTGGCAGTGGATAGCGCACTCCGCTTTCACCAAGACAGTCAGAATTCGATTCCCCGATTAGGTTATAAAAATGTATTGGGTCACTTGCCCAACTACGATTTTCCTACTGGTACTCCGGTTTCTTTCCACATTAAGACTCCATTTTAACCTCATCCGGGCCAACAAGATTGATTCTGCTTGGTGAAGATAACAAAGAAAGGTTTGATCTGGACTCGAAATCGATAAAACTAGTGTAAATATGAACAGAGAAATGTTTACATGGGAGACCCTTGAAAAATTACAAGGAGAATAAGATCAGGTGGTCAGAGGGGTATGCGTCCCATGCTTCATGGACGACACCAGCAATGTATGATATAGGTCCACTGTCCACAACCTGTATCTTTGTAATCCCCATGTTGATGGTGTGTCCGCCAGCAATCGATATTTATTATAAAAAGGTATAATACACTGCGACTAGTAAACACCATAGGTTGTAAAAGTATGGATGTTACTAACAAGAAAGAGAAAATTACGATCGAATGGAAAATCAAAATCGTCCCGCTTTTCGTACAGCTTAGTAGTAAGATGTCCCCGTTGATAAAATGTTGTAATTAGTTAAGATCGAGAAAGCGGTTTGAAGTATCCGTAGGTTCAAGTTCAGGAGGCTATATATATACGGTCGGCGTGGTCAATAAGTATTTTGTTATTTAATGACAGCACGTTATTTAAATATATAATTGTAAAAGTGAAGGACATTGTAAGATTGTTCCAGTCCTGGTAAGCTTTAAATAAATTAAGTCTCATATGAAAACAGAAACATGTCGGAGAGAAGAGGGGCACAACTTGTTCCCATAGGAATACCTACTGTTTGCTAGAAAATCTTGCCACCAGCTTCCACAAATATATATAAATCAGTTAAAATTCTCACAAGTTCATCCTCGTTATATTTTATGGTGGCATTTTTTAATATTTTTCATAGAAATTGCCTTTCTAGGGGAAAAAACTCTCGTACTGTCTGCAGTTGATGGAATCATTTAATTAAGGGTCATCGTAAAGGGCTATTCCACTGAAATGTCATTACCCGGAAATGGTAGCATGACACCCCGACTGGTCACATTATACTGACAGTGGTCTAATCAGTCCTTAGGACTTTGATTTGACACAGTCGATCAGGGGACAGAACTCACAACGCTTGGACGTACAACAAACACCAAAGCGTTCCTTTATCTAGGTGTGAGGTATTTTAGTGTATAGAAAGTGGTAAAATAAGTCAAATGTTTTGGAAGAAGAAACATTTTAGGAAAGAATGCTGAACTTCAAAATCTACGTTCCAACACTTTAATTTTTGGAGAATACTGTGTCACAACACTCACTGTTATATTACCCGGGTTTATTGGTATACAAGTTTAAGAATGAAAGTTATAGAAGTTTGAATAAAAGGTTGATTAATATCTAGAAGAGCAAGTTATGAAACGTTGTTTTTCGACAAAACGAGGGACGTCCGTATCCTTATCATCAAATAACCTACAACAAGTCTAGTTCTTTCTGCAAGCATGGCTTTTAATAGTGCAACAAGGATTGTAAGATAAATAAGACAACTAACAGTGTTATTTTTAATGGTTTATTTGTCTACAGAAACATAATCACCCTTATCGTGTAGATCGTGGAGCGTGATTTGAACATCGAGGCCAAGGCATACCAACTTGTGCTTGTTTTCTATTCTGGGCAATCTTTTTAATGATGGACCCGATAGAATTATTAGTGTTAAATAAATATCTGTCAACATGTCTTCTGTATGTACAATGTCACTGGTATCAGTTGCGCGGGTATAAGGCATGCCATTTTTTTCTTCAATCTTATGCAGCTCAGCTGTAGGGACCGCCGTCGCCGGGCACTCCCAAATGGAAAGATCCTCTAATCGTTGGCCAAAATTAGCCGTTTTCACTCAGGAACCTCTAAAACCCCTGTGCAAGACTTTTCTTTTCGACAGCTTAAGTCACAACACATGTCACATGCTATGTAATGGAAGATAAATATAATACTCAGTTCGACTTTATATCAAAGTTAGTGCATTCAAACAAGATTATGTAATATGGATCGAACTGCAAATAAACACATTGCAACTAGTTGTAAGCATGATTTGATAGTAACAACCCGCCTTCCTCAGCTCAATAGACTTTTTAACGAAAAGACCAAAATCGCACAAAAAAAATCGGTATATTACTTGTATGTCAGTTAATGGTGTATTTTTTTTCAAAACAATTTCCTTATGTGTAAGCTGTACGCACAATGAAGAAGAGATGTTCCTCGTCGTGTGTGATTCAGTTTTATGTTACTTAATTACTGTAGTCTACGGACTTAATTAGATAGCACTAATCCAATTCCGTGCTGTAACAAATTAGCAGGTCCATGTAGTCGCACCTAGTAATTTAGCATTGGCGGATCCAGAGGGGTTTTTTTGGCTTCAGGACCCCCCCCCCCTCCCCCCCTGATAAATTTCTTTAAAAATGATGTATTTTCACCATTTTCCCCCCACATGGAAACCCCCCAGGAAATTTGGAACCCCCCCCAGATAGGTCTCTGGATCCACCACTGTTTAGCTATGCTGCTTGACAAAGCCTTGCAAGGCCTGCATACGAACTTGCAGGTCCTCCAGGATTTATACCCGAAAATGTTACATTTAAAAACAGACAAACCAGTTGAACCGGCTACGTAAAGGAGTCTAACACTGAATTATATCTAAGTCCATGGTTACAGCTATATTTGGACCTAAATTAAGGTGTTCAGAAATATATTACAAAAAGTGTTAAGGTAAACTTTCAGTAAACATGCCACAGGGTTGATCTTATCCCCTAAAACGTGTAAAATTATATCAGAATATTTCATAAACTACCAACTGTGGTCCAAAATGTTGATATTGCTCTGTTTTCTAAAGCCTTTGATAAAGTTCCTCATTCTAGACTTCTATCTAAACTCAAATATCAATATTCGTTACATGGTCAAACTCTAGAAAATTTAGATTCTGGAAAATAACTAGGGGATGTCATCAACTCAGAACTAAATTGGAACAACCATATACAGCTCAGTAGACTTCCATCACAAACTTTTTGAGTCTGTCCCTTATAGCTAGACTGGCAGAAGAAAAATGCAAGCTGTTCAATCGTTTGGATCGCGATAAACGCGATTTAATAGGATTTTTCTCTGTGTCACAGAATTAGATAAAACTGTTATTTCAGTCCGTGTCTATACTTATTATTCCCTTTCTTGTATAGATCATTAAGTTTATTTATATTGTGAGTCGATGTTAAAAGAAATACGGATTTTCGACTCATTCGGATCGGTTTATTAGTCATTTGTAGTGCGTCTGAAAGACCACGATTGTTGTTATTCAGAAAGGCGCCAAATTCGTCATCAGATGCTGAGAGTCGTTACCGGGAATTATAAGTTATCATCCGATATATAACATCTTGCAACCAAATTGAAGGTATTAATAGTAACATCTTTTCTTGCGAAGCTAATTCTGTCTTAGATAAATACTTCACCACTCTCATTTAGTGTTTTACTCGGCTACTGGTCAGAGTGAATTTGACAGTGTTTTGTTGTGCACCTAAAATTCTAGGCTAGGTCTATCCACGGACTTAGATAATCTAATTCCGTGGTCTATCGTGTCATTTCTAAGATAAAAAGGTATATGAGAGATGTAAAATATAAACCAACAGGTCCTCGGACTGTACACAGAAGATCGGAAATCCATAAACTGATTAACTCTTTGGGTAGGAATTTAGCGCCTATATCACTCATCATCAGGCCATTTAGGGGACGTCTCGCACCGGGTCGTTTCGCACAAAACGTAACCTTTCTAGACTTTTTAGACTTACATAGCCACATGAATGTTTTCTTAGCCTCAAGTACATGTATCATATACCCCAAAGTTATTACGGAACCACAATCTTTCATGAAACATAAAACATCGGTTGTAAATGCAGAAACCACGAAGGACTTTGAGATCATGTTGGATAACCATCTGCAGGACACTATTTACAATAATTACTGATAATGACTTTTAAAATAACTCTTTTGGGAAAGTTTATATATGTTAACCAGTGACAATATAATATTTTTATACTATGTTTTGTGATATGGACTTAGAGGCTTTCAGCCTGCGTCCATTATTTTTCAATTAAATTCAATTAAATAAAACAGTAAGTTTTTAATATTTATAGCATTTATTACATTTTATTCAGTCAACGACACCTGATGACATTTGAGACCCTGCAGTCATGATGCATGTGGAATTACAAGCCACATGTAGTGCACTCGGCTACCTAGAGGGAAATCGTTATGTCAAAGAACCAGAATGTCTTGGTAAGTTAATATCCCTATATATAATGGATAAGTCCGGATCCTTATATAATTATTATCAATCAATGGAAGAGGTGTTGATCTTGGATGCCTGTTGTCTAGGGACTTTAGAAGAAATAGCATCAGATACTGATTTATGTACAAATGTACATGTCCTTACACCAAAACAAAACCAATGCCATTATGGTAGGGTATAATTATAAGCTATTATAAGCTAGAATGTGGAATATTGATGTTCAAAAGGTAGATTTCTAAAATTGTAGAATTTCAGGCCAAAAATAATTGAAACCTACAATTTACCTTAAAGCTCTATTATACTTGCCGACTCCTTATTTTGGAGGGATACTCACCATTTTGGACACTTAATTGAGCATTCTCAACTGGTGAATAAAGTAAAGTATTAGAATTTCTAAGATCTGATTATTTCAACCGAAGATGCTGTTTAAAAGTGATTTTTGTTTTCCTAGGGTGTACGTATATATCACATACACACATTTTATTTATGTTTTTAATTTTGAGTATGCATAATCTTCTCCATGGAAATTTCAAAAAGTCAGCAAGTATGCTGCTTGTGAGATTTTAGTGACTGTCAAGTTTATCCCTGTTCAGTTGACATTTATAGTGAGCAAATTAAAAAAAAAGCAATTGATTTTATGCAGGTACATGTACATCTTTACATTAATTGCTTTCATTTTTTTCATTTTAAGACTAGATTAAATATCAAGTATATGATGTTTGTTTTTATGTTTGTATTCAGAAACTGTAAAGGATCTGATTCGATTCCTGAAGCGTGAAGATGAAACTTGCGATATTAGACGCCAGCTTGGTCATGCCCAAATTGTACAGAATGACCTACTTCCACTAGTTAAGCAGCACCACAATGAACGGCAGCTCTTTGAGACTCTGATCAGGTTATAATAATTAATTTGAAACAGTACTGTGTACTAGTCTGTATGATGCTACAAATGCACTTAATTTTCTCCAGGGTTCATCTGTAACCCCCTGGTCACCATCTGTGTAAAATGAGGAGAAATAATCATTTGGCACTAAAATTTTAACTCGTTTTAATTGCTTGGTGCAAAAAGGACTTGTTGTTATTAGTACTAAGCATTGTGTCAATTTGATACATAGCAGTATTTTAATTTACATCTATGGTATTGAGGAAAATATGAAAATTGAAGTAAAATGAGAATGCAACTATATTTAAATGTATATATATATGCCTTTAATCAGAAACATCCTCCATTCTGCCTGAAAAAGCCCTTAGAGGCAGAAAGGCCTAGCGGACCACTTGAAAGATTTATGTTTTTATTCTATATTTTCCTTCGCAAGGATTCATTTATTATCTACTATATACAATGTATATATAATAATGAATATATATGATGAAGGAAGTTTGACAAGTTTTTCACTCCTTGTTGTGTTAGTAATACATTTTCATCATTAACGCAAATGTATCAAGTGTTTTATCCAAAGTAAAGGATCACCTAACTCTACCAATGCATCTCTTTATTTTCAGTATATAGCTAGAGATAACACTCAGTGATCAACCTACAATTTATTTTCATGGGTCCTTTCAACTGTATTGCTAAAAACAATAGGTACCACGATGTTGAAATTTAAGGATTTCAAGATATTCTAGGAGTCCCATCAAAATTGTATGAGCATAAGACTTGGGACTCATATGTTTGTTTATCACTGAATACCGACTAGTTCTAACTGTTAGTTAAATATTACAGGGTTTTGGTGAACTTGACACAGCCTGCCATTATCTGTTTCAAAAATGCTATTCCTGTCGATAAAACAATGTACAACTACTACCTCGAGGTGGAGGCAGAGCTGCAAGGATATAAAGAGGTATGTGTTACAGGGTATCGGTAGTGGTAGCGATTTATTGATTAGGCGAAATAAAAATATACTGTTCCTGTTCATGTGAAAAGTCTAATAATATTTATGATCTGCATTTCTGTGTTGTGATCAAAGGACAGGTTGGTATAATGTTTATACCTAATATTCTATACCTTTTTTATATGCATATCCAATTTTTTTCCAAAAGTTCTAGAGTTCGACATATAAATTTGAGTTAAAACCTATCAAAACTTTTTATAGTGCTTTGAGGATTATCTTCCTTATTTTGATCAGTTGTATACTGTGGATATATAATTGTATGTAAGCTTGCTCCATTTTAACTTGATGTAATAAGATGTAAATATTCAAATATGAACAAATGTTCAAAATACAAAAAGAACAGAATATTTTAGGATATAATCATATATCAAGGTAATCTAGCTAAAAAGTGCAAAATTATTTTTATGAAAACAACAAAAGAAAAATGTTGATGTATATGTAAAAAACAAACACAGAAGTTTTAAAGTGACAGTCTTTAGATTAGGAAGAGGTAGAATTGGTAGAAACTAACTTTTTTAGGTAATTCCAACAAAGGTCAAGGTCAAACACAAATATGAACCAGTGAATTTGCGTCTACACCTATGTGTTGAAGTCAGATTATTATGTACTGTTCACAGAACGCTTGTGTTTTAGGTGTTTGTGGATGAAGACTTTTTCAGCACCTTAACAGAACGGCTTGGGGAACTGTTGAAGCTGGTAAGATGTTCTTGAGATATAATACACTACAAACTTTCCATTTAGATTTTCATCTTCTATTTGGAAGTATTTTCTATAATCTATAGATTTGCTATTGACTTTTGAAATGTGCCAAAATGTCTATTATCAAATCCTGATAACAATTAAGTTAATCCTTGAATTTTATTGTGATTCACATTTGTTTAAGGCCTTTTTGGTTGTACCATTTTATTCCAAGCTAAAATGAAATGGATTACTGAGACAATTTTACATACAAAATCAAGTTTTCCTTCCAATAGCTTGTTGTATACTGGAATAACCTTTTCATTTCAACAAATTTTATTATTTAGAAAACAAATGTATTGGACAACAGGCAAGCCTATTTATAAGTCCTCTCCAGTCAATAGGTACCACATATATACAAGCCAAAGTGAATAAAGTAAATGATGGAACAACCTTATAATTGGGGTCTGTATAGTGGGACAACTGGATAATATCAAAACTTTGTGACAAGGAAGTGAGACAATAAGATAACAAGTGGCTGGATTGATTACCAAAAAAGTATTCTTGATCATATGTTTGGAAATCATATATATATACGTGTACATATTGCTGTAAAGTGATGTAAGGCCTTTCACCACTAAAGACCATAATGGACTCATCCCCATAACTGCATCGTAGAGTCTACTAAAGTTACCTGGGATAGAAAGGGTTAATCAAATGGTTTTAATTATAAATGCAAGTAGAGACTGTTTCATACCTGATGAATGAACTAATTCATATTTTTCGATTTTTTAAAGTTGATCACCAAAAAATGAAAGACTGCAAAAGTTTATAAATGAGTTTTAAGTGTTTTGTAAGCTAAATGTGCGTTTTGTGTTACAGGACTGGGAACACCGACAGGAGGAAGACCGTCTCCTAATAGAGAGAATTCTCATCCTCATCAGAAACATCCTCCATGTACCACCCAATCAAGACCAAGAACAGGTCAGCCAATCAGCATCAAGCTTACAAAGCTTATCCTTACTTTCGGTGGGATGTGACACATTAAATGGGCTTAAACGTTTTGAACTTGTTAAAAACAATATTCTGAACAAATTCCATTAATTTTGTGGAGGCAATCCTGGCATTGGATATTGTCTTTTAGGACCATAATAAATCATTATACGCTTTATTTACTAGTATTGTCTATTTATCAATGTCAATAATTGTGGAAAAGGTTTCCTTTCCTGATTTCAGAAATTCTAAAAAAATAATCTGCATATCTGGGTTTAACATGTGAAGCTCCATTCAGCTTGTAAGTTTTTCTATCATAGAACTGTCAGTGTCATATACAATTTATCATCTGTATGTGTCTATGGTTGACAGAGGACAGATGACGATGCTACAATCCACGATCAAGTAATCTGGTAAGTCTTTACTCAAGGTCATTTTAAAATTCTCAGTTAATTTTTAGTAGTTTCCAAATTCATTTGCAAAGCACCTGTATCTAGTAAGGCCTTAATTAAGTTTCTTCATGGTCCCTAAATGATACTTGCCAGTCAAAATGTTGTCCTTCACTGGAACAATAATCATCCTTCATATTGTACATGTATATATTTCTATATATATATAGAATCTGATGAACCTCTAAAGAGGTGAAAGTATTTGGGAAGTACTAAGAAACTCTTTTTGTCAGTTCTTTTTTATGTTGCATATATACTAATGTTCACTGATAAAATAGCCCTCATTAGGAAGTGCCAAAAAGGTGATATGTAAATCTGATGCTACAATGTCCCTACATGTATATACAGTTTATGACCCTGTATACAACCTATGTACAAATATTTAGAAAGGGCATATTGAAATAATGATTTGCTTACCTATCATAGCCTAAAACACACTTTCTGTGCTAATATCTTGAATGAAATACAAATATGTTGATTGCTCTTGTATTCATTTTGGAACCTTCTTTATATATAACTCCTGCCAATTTATAATTGAGATAGAAAAATAGTTATTTCATCACTGTTGTGTCTTCATCACTTCACAAATTTTACTTCATACAATAAATACTATTATAAAGAAGGACATGAATATTCAACTAAATTTATCAAGTATGATAAGACTTCGTCAATTCAAGGTCACAGTCATTGATACTCTCTGTATGTAAAAAATTGTCCAAACATTTAAAATAATATTACATGGTGGTAGGGCCTCCATATCTGTTAGACATTTCCTAGTTTTTTGAATATTTTTTTGAAATTTGAATTGTTGAACTGGATGTATTTCCAGCCAAGAGACTGAGTTACATGTATCTGTGTTGTGAAGGGCCATACACTGCAGTGGACTAGAGGACCTGCTGCTGTACATTGCCAGCTCGGAGGAGGAGCGTCAGTTCTCCATGCATGTCCTTGAGATTGTGTCTCTGATGTTTCGGGAGCAGGTCAGTAGCAAGTTTCAAGTTTCTGGATTCTATGGTCGACTTTTAAAAATTGACCATAAAAGTCTTTGGATACCTAACAAATTGCTGTTGTACCCTTGTGACATAAAATTAAACACATATTGTTTTTAGTTGATACTTTTTACCTCTGAATTTTGAATTTTAATTTGTTATTTCAGCATGTAAATGTTTGTAAAATTTGAGATGTTAAAATTCAGTTAACCAGCTGATAATATAAGCTTTGTAACAGTATATAAACCAGTACATGTATTTATAGTTACTTTTAGTATGTAATATTCTGGCTAATACAGTTTATGTCATCAATCATTTGAGGGACATTTAATGAGAAATACCATAAAGAAAACTGATTGATATATGCCACACCAGAAATCTATCTGTCAAAATGTCCAAGTCTGGTCCCAGGGCCAGAGGAAACTATACCTCCAATTGATGATATTATCTTACAGACCCCGGAGGTGCTTGCTTGTGCTGGAGTTCAGCGATCACAAAGTCAGAAGGAGAAAGATGAAAGGTATTGTGTTTCACATGGGAACATTACTGTATTTCATTGAAGAGCCCTGCACACTTCGACTTGTCTCTGTTCTAAAACATGTTAGAGATGATGTTTGACAGGGAGCCTTTCATTTGGTACTTAATCAAAACTTGGTCAAATCTATCAATCTGTCAACATCATAATATGTCAATGCATGATTACAAAACCTGAGCTGTATAAGACATATGGTTTTCTCTGTTTAGTTTAAACCATTACAGTAAGAAATAATGTGTACTGCTTAATTACCACACTAATTCCATACTTGTATAAGGTATCAATATCATTCACTTAAAATATGAGCTCAAACCACACTGGTCAAAATTCACAGCAATGTCAACAAGTGGTATTATAACAAGGCTGTACTCCACAAATAGTGGCAGTATGTTTTACTGTACAAATAGTGGCAGTATGTTTTACTGTACAAATAGTGGCAGTTTGTTTTACTGTACAAATATTGGCAGTATAAAACAGTTTTATTGTACAAACAGTCGCAGTATAGCTACTTTTTAATGGTGACATTATAAGTAGATGTACTCTACCAATGGTAGCAGTATAACTTTGTATTACTGCACTGTCATATTTCATACACTCTACCTCTGACACATGATACACAGGGATATATAGAGGGAGGTCGGTTTCACATACGCAAGATTTACACTGTATTTGTTATAATCTTAGGGAATTGGAGATGATGCGACAACAAGAAAAAGTTCAGAAAATCTCTGATCATAGGAAGTTCAGTACAAGGTAAATAGAAATGATTATCGTTTTATTGGTTTTTTTTCATTTCGATTACATTTATTTGTGTTGATTGTGTTTTAATGTAAAATTTGCATATTATCATGATTTTAAGGACAATTCTGTCTTGATCTAAATGTCAGATCACTTGTTATATGTAGAAATACAGAAATTTAGTTTATGATAATTGTTCATATTTGATAACCAATCCTGGGTTCATTTAATCAAATGAAGATATATCATGGTAAATCATCACAAGTTGCACATCCTCCAAATATATACCCCCAGGTGATAGTTTTCTAACATGTTACATATTCTGTTTCAGACACTCACGTTTCGGTGGGACATATGTTGTGAAGAACATGAAATCTATCAGTGAAAAAGATGTCATTTTCCATAAAGCACAACACGATGTTAATAAGCTGACTTTTGATGTGAACAAAAAACCCAAAAAGATTGCAAAAAACAGACAACCAATCAAAGACAAGGATTTGGTCCGAAGATCGACTCTGAGTATCCGTCTGGGTCTGAAGGAATTCTGTGTGCAGTTTCTGGAGAACTGTTACAATCCCCTCATGTATGCTGTCAAGGTTTGTACACAGAAGACGTCTTGTTCATGCAGGACTTCAAAGATAATACATTACTTTTATTTACAACATTACTTAGTAGAACTGTTATTTCAAACTGTAGATCATTAAAATATTTTCAGGAAAAAATCCTGAATGCATTCCAATTTCTGTCTGACAAATAACGTACAGTGAGGGACATCACACTTCAGTTATATTACAATACTGTCTTTACTTTACTTTAACGAAGATTTATAGGAATTTCAGTACACAAATTACATCAAGCAAGTTTTCCTTTCGAGTTCATGGCTCCAGGTCAATATTGTTATTACTAAAAATAGGAAAATTTGACATTGCACTAATTTGCTCCTATAGGCAGCTACCATTTTAAAGAGGGCATATGAAATTCATTTTAAAGAGGGCATATGAAATCCATTTTAAAGAGGGCATATGAAATCCATTTTAAAGAGGGCATATGAAATCAATGTTTGTCCAAACTCCTCATTCTTCTGGCTTCATTTTTCTTCAGATTTCAATGAAACCTTGAACACAAATACCTCAAACAAATTTGGGTTACAGGCTCCTGGACTTATTCATAAGGAGCACAGGTAGTGAGGGCATTCATATCTGACAGACGTTTGCTTAGTTTCAACTAAATTCTGGATCTGCCATTGGCATTCTTGCACAGGAATTTGTATACAGAAATAAGACTGACTATTCATCATTTATGTTGATATTAAAATGGCTACTGTTTGTGGTGTGGTGATAGGATATCCTGAACCATGAAAGGACACAGGAACACGATGAGACCTACTATCTCTGGGCCATGCGATTCTTCATGGAGTTATGTCGCCATCACAGTAAACGTGTCGAGCTGGTGTCAGAGACCATGTCAGTCCAGACGTTCCATTATATACAGGTACAGATGATACAGTACTACGAGATGCAGATGATGGAGAAAAAGGAAGCCATTGTTTGGGGCAAGCGGTGAGTAGAAGGATTCCCAAGGCTGTGTATGAGTAAAAGAGGTGTTGGAACTTAAGCCTTCTTTTGAAATTTTCGTTTATTCATTATGCTAATTAAATTTTTGTGAACTTCTATATCTTCATCAAAAGAGAGTTCCTAATGATTAAATCCTGTTAAGTTACTGTTGTTGACGGTACATTGGTCTATGCTAATAATTCTTAAAAATATTTATACAATATCCATCAATTTTTACATAAAGATAATTATTTATTATGTAAGTAACAAACAAAAGTAAATAAGGACAACAATTTAATGCATTTCTTTTTCAAATAATATTTTTTGACAGAATTTGCCATTTTCTGGAGGACTTCATTTTGATTTAATACCTTTAAATTAACAGCAAAAACAGCATTCAGACATACTTACTTCATGAGAAGTGTGAAGCAGTCAACTCAATATAAAGTTGTACATATATTCAATCACAGCACTTAACTTTTCTTCCGGAAACCAAATCGCCAGAAATGTTTGAAATTGTTTGTAGCAAAGACTCGTTTTGCTGACTTGCTTTTTAATAATGCTATCCAGACTTCATGTTTCATGCATTACTTGGCCGTGAGATTATTGGCTAATTTAAATAACCCACTAAATATTAATTCTGTAGATAATGATCATCAGTTATTGAAATAGCATCCTCTCAGTTAGAAGTTCAAGGTTTATGAATGAAAACTTCTGGCATAGTATGCAAAATGTAGTACACACAAAACAGTGTTTTACAGTAAAAATGAATTATTTTCTATTTATAGGGATTTTGCTTGACACCATTTTATCTTCCAGCGTACATTTGGCGCTGAAAGCCTACCAGGAACTCCTTCTGACTCTCGACTCAATGGACCGATCCAAAAACCCTCGACTGATGGAGAGCTCCAGAGTACTGAAGAGCAACATTTTCTATATGATGGAGTTTAGAGATATATTCCTCACCCTACTCAGGAAATTTAATCAGAGTCAACAATCTAGGTATGTACACATACACGCCACAAAATATGTAGAGAATGATACAAGGCTTCTGTCTGCTCAGCTGTCTGTCTGTCATTATGTCCGTTGTCAAGTTCATGCCACTTTCCACCTATAGCATTTCCAGCTTACAATGTAGAAGTTTAGTAAATTAAATATCACTCCACATTTCTTGGACAATTATATAAAATAAAAGCACAAATGATATGATCAGCTTGGAGTTAGGGGTTCGTTAGGAATAAATTATACCATTACCTGGGAGTAGGGGTTAATTAGGAATAAATTATACCATTACCTGGGAGCAGGGGTTCAATAGGAATAAATTATACCATTAACTTGGAGTAGGGGTTCAATAGGAATAAATATACCATTACCTGGGAGTAGGGGTTCATTAGGAATAAATTATACCATTACCTGGGTGTAGGGGTTCAATAGGAATAAATTATACCATTATCTGGGAGTAGGGGTTCAATAGGAATAAATTATCCCATTACCTTGGAGTATGGGTTCAATAGGAATAAATTATACCATTAACTGGGAGTAGGGGTTCAATAGGAATAAATTATTCCATTACCTGGGAGTAGGGGTTCAATAGGAATAAAATATCCCATTACCTGGGAGTAGGGGTTCAATAGGAATAAATTATCCCATTACCTTGGAGTATGGGTTCAATAGGAATAAATTATACCATTACCTGGCAGTAGGGGTTCAATAGGAATAAATTATACAATTACCTGGTAGTAGGGGTTCAATAGGAATAAATTATACCATTAACTTGGAGTAGGGGTTCAATAGGAATAAATATACCATTACCTGGGAGTAGGGGTTCATTAGGAATAAATTATACCATTACCTGGGTGTAGGGGTTCAATAGGAATAAATTATACCATTATCTGGGAGTAGGGGTTCAATAGGAATAAATTATTCCATTACCTGGGAGTAGGGGTTCAATAGGAATAAATTATTCCATTACCTGGGAGTAGGGGTTCAATAGGAATAAAGTATACAATTACCTGGGAGTAGGGGTTCAATAGGAATAAATTATCCCATTACCTTGGAGTATGGGTTCAATAGGAATAAATTATACCATTATCTGGGAGTAGGGGTTCAATAGGAATAAATTATCCCATTACCTTGGAGTATGGGTTCAATAGGAATAAATTATACCATTAACTTGGAGTAGGGGTTCAATAGGAATAAATATACCATTACCTGGGAGTAGGGGTTCATTAGGAATAAATTATACAATTACCTGGGAGTAGGGGTTCAATAGGAATAAAATATCCCATTACCTGGGAGTAGGGGTTCAATAGGAATAAAGTATACAATTACCTGGGAGTAGGGGTTCAATAGGAATAAAATATCCCATTACCTGGGAGTAGGGGTTCAATAGGAATAAAATATCCCATTACCTGGGAGTAGGGGTTCAATAGGAATAAATTATCCCATTACCTTGGAGTATGGGTTCAATAGGAATAAATTATACCATTAACTTGGAGTAGGGGTTCAATAGGAATAAATTATACCATTATCTGGGAGTAGGGGTTCAATAGGAATAAATTATACCATTATCTGGGAGTAGGGGTTCAATAGGAATAAATTATACAATTACCTGGGAGTAGGGGTTCAATAGGAATAAAATATCCCATTACCTGGGAGTAGGGGTTCAATAGGAATAAATTATACCATTACCTTGGAGTAGGGGGTAAAGATACAGAGAAGGTATATGTGATAGACATAGAACATCAGTGTTGTTACAGGTATGTGATTCTGTTACAGGACTTATCTTAAAGACCTGGTAGAAACAACACACTTGTTTCTGAGGATGCTTGAGAATGAAACACGAAAAAATTCTCACCTTGTAGTCCAGTCGAAAAAGAAAAAGAGCAAGAAACCACGAAAGAAGGATGTGGCCAAAGGTAAATTATACTGTTTATGTTGCTATTTTATAAAGGGAAACTGTCCATTTTCAGTAAATTAAGAGATTTATTCAAATGTTTAGGTAGCATCAGCTCAATTTGAGAAGCCTCTTTGGATGCATAATGAATAAAAATGAAAAAAATACCATTTATAATTTTAATTGTTGGCATTGCACTGCATATTAGATTATATCTGTGTGCAATCTCTGGAATGTTTTTACTGCTGCTGTCAAATTTTGGACATAATTTCGCTACAGTGCCTGAACAACAAACTACACTGGGTGGTATGTTACAAGCTATTTTCTGTACACAGATTGACAGCAAACAAAATGTTACTTCTAAATTTCATTTTCTGTGTAATTCATTCTCACTAGTCAAGAGACCCACGTGTAACATAACAGAATTACAAACTGAAATGAGACTTACTCATGAGCTTTAAATTAACTGCAGCAGAAATTAAATCAGTATTAAAGCTGTTTTTGATATTTTATTCAGATTTTTTTCTCCATATGTTAATGAAATTAGTTACTAAACAAAGTAAATATCAATACATGTACTTTAAAAACTTGTAACTAACATGTCCGTTTAACTGTCAACAGAAAACAAAGAGCCACAGGAACACACACCCCAACAGTTGGAGGACATGTGGGATAACCTGTCATCGGAGTTATCCACCCTGTTCCAGGGACGAGGGGAGATACCAACAGATGTCTCTCCATTTGATGCAGCCTCGGAAATTGAGGAGGAGCAACAGAGGTATTCATGCAAGAGGAGAAATTTTAGCATACTAGTAGTAGCATAACAAACAGTTAATTATGACCAGATAAGGTCAAAGAATTTCATGTTTTGATACAGTAGCCATGCTGACTTTCTGTAGTTTTATTATGAAAACATTGAGATTAGAATATATATAATTTAAAATCTTTCTGATTTATGCACATAAGTGATCAGGACAAATAGGTTTTTAAGCCAGACTGCCATGGTTACACTTCATATTTGAATTCTGTATTGGTGATTCCTACTTTGAAGCAAGAAGAGAATGGAGAGCTAACCATGTTTTAAGCTCATTGATATCAAACAACAGGACAAAGACAATTTGTCATTAACTTTCATATCTTATGTGTTTTCCAATGTGAGGCAAGCTGAAAGTGATGATTTACTTTGAAATTTGTATAATTAATATAACACTATAGTTTTAGTCAATAAGAAGTGAATTTCTTTAAGTTATTGCCATGGTAATGTATGTATAAAGCTTGAATAAAATATTAATACATTTCTACACTGGATTTCAACAGATAAATAAATACCTAAGACTTTCTTGTTCACCCGTGCCTGTTGTAGGGTTAATGCGATGATCAGCATACAAGATGCATTGCGACATTCCCAGCCAGGAAATGGCATTGCACTCCTGAGAGCTGCCAGGTAGGGCTTAAGAGGCACCGATCCTGGTTGGGCCTTTTTACCTAGTTATATAAGTGTGTAAATGGACAGGGTGGCATTGTGTCCGAAAGTTATGATGTCAAAATGATTAACTCTTACAGTTGGAATCACACACTTTTAGAGGGGGCAACAGAAACCGTAATTTAATTTTAGATAGAGATTATCTTTAGTTTTATAATTTATAACATGACTTATTGTATTTAATGACATGCTGAAGCTTTGAGCTAAGTCAAGAGCTTTAAATTCACTTCTTCTAGTGTTCATTGTCTACACCCCTTGGTATCTTGACACAATTTTATCTTAAAAATAAGTGAACTATGAATATTGTATGTTTTGAAAGATATTTTCTCTGAAGTCCCAAATTCAAACACATTGTAAAAATCTTCTCAAACTTATGTAATATATACCTGTTAATGATGATTTCATGAAGTAAGATATCCACAAATATATTTTTTTGAAGATAATAAGAATTGAATTTCTGAATAAATATAATGATCATTACTGACCACAGAGTGTTCATTTCAGGGAGATCTGGCCGGAGAAGAATGAGTTTGGGAGTGTGGATATCAGTCCCGAGGAGGAGTTTATGGCCTTGAGGGAAATTTTCATGGCCCCACTACCACGTAAGGTCACCTATATAAAGGTCACTGTAGGGTTATTACAGTCTGTATTCCTAGGCTGTCATTATTATATCACATATACTACAACTCGTATAGGTTCCATACCTAAAGTAGCTTACAGCCATAGCTATATCAAAACTGTTACCTATGGCTTCACTTCTTTTGTTAATGTATAAATAATCATTAAATCTAGAAATGTTGTCACTGTCAGCTGTATTTGGCTAAACTTTGTAATAGAATGATATAGAAGAGGAATTTTGTTTAAACATAACGATAATGGATGCATTAATCATTTTGAAATATTGGCTTGCATTATTGAGTCGTAAATGTTTATCAATAAACTGTTTATAAGAGATGGGTTGTTAGGAAAGTGCTACAGAGTTGTAATCACGGATGGTGTGACTTGTAGGAATGCAGGAGAGCCAGCCGGAGGAGGCGACACTGGAGGGGTATGAGGAGGGAGCAGAGGGTAAGAATCTTTTACTGTACAGCCAGGAGGCGTGTGAATACTGAGCGAGTTCTCTTCATTTGAGTATGTACCTGCCCTGGAAGGTTGGTGTTAAACTTTAAACTTATATTTTGAATTTGTGAAAATACTGAAACTGGTCAAGATATTGTCAATTTTACATATTTTGTTTAGGTAAGTGCTGTAGGATGACTGCACTAGCCTGTGCTTGGATTTGGATTTTTTGTCTGTTTACTCTTTATGTTTTGTTAAGATGTCAACTTTGTTTGATTTCAGTCGAGGAAGAGGAAATGACAGCTATTTCTGTGTCTGAGCAGGAGTTCAGCTTCAAAGAATTTGTGAACAAGTATGTTCCCCTTGTTTTACAGTCATACAACATATCAAGAAATGGATTAAAGATCGTTCATATCATCTAACTAGCAAATAATGAACTTGCTGAAATCAGATTAATTTTTTAGCTTAAACATCATTAAATGCCTTATGTTTCCAGAATAAGAAATAACTTGCCTCATGGTTTTGTGTTATGAGACTGTATGGCGTTACATACTTTCTGGTGTTGTGAGTGTACACATCATTAGTTACATACTTTCGGTTGTTGTGAGTGTACACGGCAATAGTTACATACTTTCTGCTGTTGTGAGTGTACACGGCAATAGTTACATACTTTCTGTTGTTGTGAGTGAACATGGCATTAGTTACATAGTTTCTGGTGTTGTGAGTGAACATGGCATTAGTTACATTCTATCTGGTGTTGTGAGTGTCCACATCATTAGTAACATACTTTCTGGTGTTATGAGTGGACGTGGCATTATAGTTACATACTTTCTGATGTTGTGAGTGTACACAGTATTATAGTAACATACGTTCTGGTGTTGGGAGTGTACACATCATTAGTTACCTACTTTCTGTTGTTGTGAGTGTACACAGTATTATAGTAACATACGTTCTGGTGTTGGGAGTGTACACATCATCAGTAACATACTTTCTGGTGTTGTGAGAGTACATGGCAGTAGTTACATACTCTCTGGTGTTGTGAGAGTACATGGCATTAGTTAGATACTTTCTGGTGTTGGGAGGGTACAGGGCATTAGATACATACTTTCTGGTGTTGTTTATATCTCAGTATCTTGAGTGTACATGGCATTAGTTGCATACTTTCTGGTGTTGTGAGAGTACATGGCAGTAGTTACATACTCTCTGGTGTTGTGAGAGTACATGGCATTAGTTAGATACTTTCTGGTGTTGGGAGTGTACAGGGCATTAGTTACATACTTTCTGTTGTTGTGAGTGTACACAGCATTATAGTAACATACGTTCTGGTGTTGTGAGTGTACACGGCATTAGTTACATACTTTCTGGTGTTATGAGTGTACATGGCATTATAGTTACATACTTTCTGTTGTTGTGAGTACATGGCATTAGTTACATACTTTCTGGTGTTGTGAGTGTACACATCATTAGTTACATACTTTCTGTTGTTGTGAGTGTANGCACGGCATAAGTTACATACCTTATGGTGTTGTGAGTGTACACATTATTAGTTACATACTTTCTGGTGTTGTGAGTGTACTTGGCATTAGTTACATACTTTCTGGTGTTGTGAGTGTACACGAGTGTACATGGCATTAGTTACATACTTTCTGGTGTTGGGAGTGTACAGGGCATTAGATACATACTTTCTGGTGTTGTGAGTGTACACATTATTAGTTACATACTTTCTGGTGTTGTGAGTGTACATGGCATTAGTTACATACTTTCTGTTGTGAGTGTACATGGCATTAGTAACATACTTTCTGGTGTTATGAGTGTACACAGCATTAGTTACATACTTTTTGTTGTGAGTGTACATGGCATCAGTAACATACTTTCTGGTGTTATGGGTGTACACAGCATTAGTTACATTCTTTCTGGTGTTGTTAGTGTTCAAGGCATTAGTTACATACTTTCTGGTGTGAGTGTACATGGCATTAGTAACATCCTTTCTGGTGTTATGAGTGTACACAGCATTAGTTACATACTTTCTGGTGTTGTGAGTGTACTCGGCATTAGTTACATACTTACTGGTGTTGTGAGTGTACAGGGCATTAGTTACATACTTACTGGTGTTGTGAGTGTACACAGCATTAGTTACATACTTTCTGTTGTTGTGAGTGTACACAGCATTAGTTACATACTTTCTGTTGTTGTGAGTGTACATGGCATTAGTTACATACTTTCTGGTGTTGTGAGGGTACACATCATTAGTTACATACTTTCTGGAGTTGTGAGTGTACACGGCATTAGTTACATACTTACTGGTGTTGTGAGTGTACAGGGCATTAGTTACATACTACTGGTGTTGTGAGTGTACACAGCATTAGTTCCATACTTTCTGGTGTTGTGAGTGTACACAGTATTAGTTACATACTTTCTGGTGTTGTGAGTCTACACATCATTAGTTACACACTTTCTGGTGTTGTGAGTGTACACGGCATTAGTTACATACTTTCTTGTGTTGTGAGTGTACACAGCATTAGTTACATACTTTCTAGTGTTGTGAGTGTACACAGCATTAGTTACATACTTTCTAGTGTTGTGAGTGTACACAGCATTAGTTACATACTTTCTGTTGTTGTGAGTGTACACAGCATTAGTTACATACTTTCTGTTGTTGTGAGTGTACACAGCATTAGTTACATACTTTCTGTTGTTGTGAGTGTACACAGCATTAGTTACATACTTTCTAGTGTTGTGAGTGTACACAGCATTAGTTACATACTTTCTAGTGTTGTGAGTGTACACAGCATTAGTTACATACTTTCTGGTGTTGTGAGTGTACACGGCAATAGTTACATACTTTCTGGTGCTGTGAGTGTACACGGCATTAGTTACATACTTTCTGGTGTTGTGAGTGTACACAGCATTAGTTACATACTTTCTGGTGTTGTGAGTGTACACAGTATTAGTTACACACTTTCTGGTGTTGTGAGTGTACACGGCATTAGTTACATACTTTCTGGCGCTGTGAGTGTACACAGCATTAGTTACATACTTTCTGGTGTTGTGAGTGTACACATCATTAGTTACATACTTTCTGGTGTTGTGAGTGTACACTGCATTATAGTAACATACTTTCTGGTGTTGTGAGTGTACACAGCATTATAGTTACATACTTTCTGGTGTTGTTTATATCTCAGTATCTCTTGATCTATCAACTACATGTTTTGTCCAACTTCATAATAACTAATTCTTGCAATGAAAATGTGAATTATCAATTGTATATAAACAACACAAACCCTACAATACTTTGTTTTAATTACAGTTTATAAGTTAACACAGACAGTTTATAGACAGAAAGGTAAAATGTCAAATAAGGAGATAAAATTTATCAAACAAGGTGTACATCAGCTTGTATATGGTGTAATATTCTGATATCTGGCTCACAATGTTTAAAAATTGAGAAACCAAGTGAAGTTTAATATACACTGCAGTAAGGAATTTAATGGTTTTTTTGTACAGGTTCAGTACAGGTATTGTTCTGAAGTGCTACGTTCTACTGCTGGCTGACTTTGACAAGAACACCACCTACACTAACCACTGTGTGGTGAAGTTGTTACATCGGGTCACTGTTGACCTCGGACACAAGGGCCTCGTGTTCCAGGCGTCCTTGTTCAGACAGTTCCAGCGCATACTACTTAGCCCACTGGCCAAGCTTGAACGCTACAAGGTATGCGTGGCGTTCACCGGAGAATACCCTGTTGTTGATTCCATATTTGAATACACAAGTTTTATTTGTGAGATACGTTTGTAGGTTGCTGCAAAGTTCATACTGGAGAAGCTTTCATTTCACTGTCAAAATTAGTGATGATTTTGTAACATCTACATCGGTAGATAACTCTTAAATGTATTATGCTGCTAGTCTACCATTGTAAACTTCCTTAATTTGCTTCCGGTTTACTATTTAGCTGTCAGACCTAACTGTAATCCAGGGTTGTGATGGGTTTTCTTTGTAGGAGATTGTAAAGTTTGCCACTTTTACTGTGCGTAACTTCGTGGAGACGGCAGAAACAAACCCCAAAGCTTTCATGGAGTTACTATTCTGGAAGTCGAGCAAGGAAGCTAGCGAACTGGTGGAGGGATATGGAACATATCAAAGGTAAGCGAGGTCCTCTTACAGTCAAAACTTCCGATTACCTTGAAAACTCTAAATTCACTGTGTATTTCTATACAGACCAGACATTCAGCTATAGGTTTGCTAAATTTTATTAAAAAATCACACGGTATCACAATTATATACCCATATTTTTTACATCAATTACTAAAGTAATTTTAACTTGGTTTTGTTTGCTCTTAATCAATCCAGAGTTTTCATTAACTAATCACTTATAAATAGTAACTTGGTACTACATGACAAATCAAATGAACTTCCCTAATAGAGGAAATCAAATGATAAACATTTCAAACCACCACATTCCATAGTTCCAGAATTTAATCAAAGTGACAAAAGGTTTTAGTTAACTGGTATATTAACAGTGTTGTTTAACAAGCACATTTACTGTTTTAATTGAATATACTGGAAGTTGATTAACAGTATTTTCGGGAGAAAAGAAATAGTGTTATTATTACACCTCCACCCTGCAAAAGAAAGTTGGAAAATACTTTAAAAATCAAAAATCAAGAGAGAGATAAAAGACTTAAATTCAGGATTAATGAAGTATTAGTGTTGTGTATTGCATTGCAAATGAAACCTGACATGTTTCCAGTAAGGGGAAGGTATTGTGGACAGAGGACCTGGAGATGGAGGTACGACACCTGTTTGAGGAGTACAGGGACCAGGAGGACACTAGTAAGTGTTACAAAAACGACTCTTACGGCTGCTGAGATAACGTGTAACAGATGGTGTAATTGATATCCAAAAGGTCTATAATTGGTTGACTGATAAATCATGAATGAATAATTGAATTCATTCTATGTAAAAACAAACTAAGAGTTATTACTACTGTTGTATTTTTTCCAATAAAGTAAATATCCACCCGTTCTTCGTGTTTAACAGGCTTTTCATGTGTTTATCATCCTGTCCTGGTGTATTTAAGTTGTTTACTATTTACTATATTTTACCTTTTGACTGGTCTACTGCTGATTATGTGATTGACCCTCTCACTCAGTGGACCTTTGGAATCTATTACAGGCAAGGACGTGGTGGACTGTATCATGGAGAGAATCACAGACCCGAAAAAGACACGAGGTCAGGTCCTAAGGGAGCTGAAGAAACAGGGCCTGATAGATAGTGCCAAAGACATCAAAAGGGGCAAGAAAGGGTAGGTCTGTCAAAGGGAAAAGTGCAGAAGAATTAAACGATGACCTAGCACCTGTCTTCTTATATTAAGACCTAAGCAAATATGTTAAACACAAAACAAACAAAAAGCAAGAAAAGAAAAAAAATCTAAATGCTTAATTAGCTTAAGTCTCCAAACCTCCACAGGCCACCGCCCTCAACAAACAACCTCGATCTGATTTATCTCCCCAGACCACCGCCCTCAACAAACAACCTTGCTCTGATTTATCTCCCCAGACCACCGCCCTCAACAAACAACCTCACTCTGATATATCTCCCCAGACTACTGCCCTCAACAAACAACCTCACTCTGATATATCTCCCCAGACCACCGCCCTCAACAAACAACCTCACTCTGATATATCTCCCCAGACCACCGCCCTCAACAAACAACCTCACTCTGATATATCTCCCCAGACCACCGCCCTCAACAAACAACCTCACTCTGATATATCTCCCCAGACCACCGCCCTCAACAAACAACCTCACTCTGATATATCTCCCCAGACCACCGCCCTCAACAAACAACCTCACTCTGATATATCTCCCCAGACCACCGCCCTCAACAAACAACCTCACTCTGATATATCTCCCCAGACCACCGCCCTCAACAAACAACCTCACTCTGATATATCTCCCCAGACCACCGCCCTCAACAAACACCCTCACTCTGATTTATCTCCACAGACCACTGCCCTCAACAAACAACCTCACTCTGATATATCTCCCCAGACCACCATCCTCAATAAACACCCTCACCCTGATATTTACAACAGCCTCAGCCCCAAATCCATCATTTCAACCTGCCCTCATCAAACAGCTGTACACAATTCTATCGTGTACCTGCCAGTGACCATGTGTAAACTAATAATTGAAATAATTGACTCATAATTAAAAGTAATAAATATTTTTGGAGGTATTGTAAAACTCAAAATTGACTTTGTTTGTCCTGTCCAATTTCTCACAATGACTTCCATTTAGAGGCAATCAAAGTTAACAGCACCATTAAATATGATACAATATTTGTCTTGTGGAATAAGTTTAATGTCGTGGCATTTGTGTTCTGTAGAGGAGGCCGCCCAGGGCCTTGGTTGGAGGAAGAGGAGTTTGACTTGGCAAACCTCTATGACAGGTTTCATTCCACAAACGGTTAGTCAGAAAAATAAGTAAACATATTTTCATGTTTTTATCAATGAAATGTATGGTTTTACAGTAAATATAAAATTGATATATTTTGTACTGTGAATAACACCCTGATGTTCTTATTGGGACAAAAATGGTAAATGTAAGTATTTAACTGTTTTCAGTTGACATTCATAGGCAATATGAAATTATACTGGAATCTGTGGTTTTACTTATCACCTAGAATTCCAATTTGATAATTGATGAGTATTCTGATAAAGGTGACTCTGTAACAGAGCTTCTTTTGTGTGATCTTATAATTTCTCTTCGTTTAGACCCCCTCGGCAGCATTTTGTCTCACATGGAGGTCAAACGTAGCAAGTCTAAGGTTATTGAGAAACTATTTAGTTTGGGGCTGGTGAAGGATCGCAAGGAGCTGTACAAGCGACGACAGCGAAAGAGGCGTGGGTCCGGCTCGGGCTCGGGCAGTGACAATGAAATGGACAGGATGCAGCAGAGAGAAGGTAGGTACTAATTGTTATCAGGACCATCTAACAATATATCCTAGCATCACTTTCTGTGTTTTTTTCCACTTAACTATTTGTCCTAAATGCTCATTCTGAACTTCCTGACCAGTTTCAATAAAATTTTGTACACTTATCAGATAAGTATATCATCCACTTCTATTTGACTTTCGTTTTATATAATAAAAAATAAGTGTATGTCTGCACAACTAAACCACCAGTAATATCAAAAAGTACTTGAATTGTAGAACCCATGAATCTATTTGTTCTTTCTGGGCTGTTTTGGTGAAAGGGTAACTTTGCACCACATGACTTAGTTTCCTTGACTCGGTCAAACTCAATCATCATTCAGGGCTACCTTGCAAAGAAGACTTGGTTCTTTTCACTGCACTTGGTTTGAATTACTTTCAAGGTCAAATCAAGGTCACTGTTACTATGAATAGAAAAACAGTTTCCGCACAACATCATTTATTTTATTTATTCAATCTATTAAACTGCTAACTCGAGTACAAAGCAGGTCAATGTTACTGTTATTAGAAAACTTCAGACAGTGTATCCCAATCTAAGATATGTTATATCTGAACTTAAAACAAACAGTATTAGTATTTCTTAGTGATACATTGCTTTTGCAGATACATATAAAGAATATCAAAATTGTGATGTTTTGTTTTTAAGAAATCGGTTTAATTCAAAAGATTAAGAAAGGAAATTCAGCCAGATCTATAGCCGAACTAATATTTAAGGTCTTTCAGTTTATCCATATGCCTTATCAGTGATTCCTTCCTGCAGACTTTCAGGAGCTGCCTTCAGACTTTGAAGAGGAAGTGTTGTCTTCTGGAGATGAGGGCGGGGATGTGTCTGGTGACGACAATAACAACCAAGAGATAGGTCAAGGTCATACAGAGAATTCTGGAGCACAAGACGATATGGCAGCCATCATCACAAATTTGGTGGGAAAAGGTAATTGTCCCTCCATCGCTAGAGATTATTTAGATATCTAACTGGACTGCAGTCTGCATTTTGAAATTAGCATTAGTGGGTGTTGAATTTCTGATCACTAGAGAATCGAAGGTTAGGCCCGTTGTAAAAATGTTTTGCTGCATATGAAAACATCAAGTTGCTACTTAGCGAAGTACATGTAGTTTTTACAGCCACCATTTTGGTTTTTTAAACTTGATTCATAATATGAAACAGAACAATGACCAAAGTCCAGGTTAAAATACTTAATAGGAGTTTTGTTTTAAATAGAAATGGAAAATTTCAGTAAAAAAAACCCTCAGATTACCTAAATATCTTTACAGATATTATAAGCAACAGTAAATGGATACCTTTCCAGATAAATGAAACGTTTTAAATTGAAACTTGAAAGTCATAATTTATTATATTTTTGTGAAATATTTATTGAGGTCAATGAGAATTTGTTGAAATCTTGGTAATTTCAAATTTTCATCAACCTTTTTTCTAAGGAATTGAGTTTACTTTCACACATTGGGCAGCTGTGTATTGGTAGTTGGCTAAACTTCTTGCTATCTGTTAGTGATACACATGATTATGAATTTCTTTGTGCTGTACAAGGATATTTCTGTAAATGATTTACAGGTTACAGCGACCAGATTAAGTGGATACAGCGAGGTTTGAGCCGTACAGCTGGGAATAAGGAGGAGTTAGGTGAGAAACATCAGCCTGTCATCACAGTGACATTCAGTATTCTCAAAGTGTTGTAGATTCCATAAATCTTTAACTTATGTTATGTTAGAGGTATTTATAGGGATAAAATCATACTGTTGTGCCAATGTCCTTCTGTAGTAAACCAGTAGATTCTTAAAACAATAGTTTTGAAATCTTCCACTTTTCCTTTCCTTATTCCTTTTTAGAAATATTTTTGTAAAAAAATCTGTTTTCCAAAATGTTAGATAAAATTCACCTGCTGTTTACAAGAAACTACATGGAAAAGAAAAGCTCTTTTGCCACAATTTTTCTTATACTGCAGGAAGATATATTCTGATAATGCTTTACCCGAGAAGGCATACATGTATCTGCATGTAACCATGACCCAAATGCATCAAGACCAAGATATTAAGGACTATAAATTGAGCTATATTTGGCCAATATTAATTGTACTTTGTGGGAGTGATACTGATACACAAGGAGTATATTGTTGATACCAAATGATAGTTTTAAACGTTTTGACATTGAAGATGGCTGCCATGGTCTCCGAGACATTGAAGGTTATAACTTGAATTCTGTTGGGAAGACTTTGTTCATACTTTCAGGGATAGATTTTTTGTAGGGGTTAAACTTTCCATCATCATAAGATGTCAGTATTCAAGATGACTGCTGTAGCCTCAGATTGGCCAAAACAAGGCTGATTCTGTTGTCAGTGAAATTACAGCTGCCACAAGTCTGCTTCTTTAGTAATGGCAAGAGTGCAGAGATTATACAGCAATCTTTGTTACAGGAACCACTAGCTTTGATATAATTTTGAACCAAACTTTTAAAATATTTCTTTTATACAGTCGAACCTCGTTATCTCGAAGTCGATGGGGTCGTGAAAAAACTTTGAGTTATCCGAGTATTCGAGTTATGCGGGTTCATAGATTTGGTATGAAATTTGAAATATTTGAAATAGCACTAGCAGTTGTTGGTTTTATTAATAGTTAATGCTTTTAATCAATCGATAAATGATATACGTAATCAATATAACAAATAAAGCTATGTAATTTTACAATAAACACACTTTTAATACAAAAATAGAGTAAGTTATTTCAGAAAAACGTACTTTCGTTTTTAAACGCGATCAAAACGGTTGGACCATAATTTTGTGAATTCGTTATTAAATATGGACTGGCCTAGTGATTAAATGTTGTTTTCGGCTAGTATAGATCTTGGCAAAGTCTTTCCAGGTCTGCATTTGTATTTGTAAGTCCATCAAGTTTTACTTCTGAAGTGTTACATTTCAAACTGAACTGTCCCGCTGTCTCTGATCTCGTAGTTTACAATGCGGAAATGAAAGTGCCCAAGTCTAAAACAAATCACTGTAATGGAGCGTACGCATAGTTGATTCTGTAAATGAAAACACACAAACAAATTATATTGTACATGTGACACATTGATTCATTAAAGCCAAATATGACACCCGACACCTCCTCAACTCGATGTAATCAACAGCAATTATCGTTTTGTTCTTAAATCTCTCGATCGACTTTCAAAGCCATACTGGCTCCTGTAAAAACATGAACCCGTAAAGCTGTCCTAGGTTGTGATTTTAACTGTGGAACTCTTTTATGCATGACCACGCTTTGTGACCAATTTTCCGGTTTGCACTGTCGTCTGTTTAGGTGTACAAATCATTAAACGGACTCGCAGTAAGTACAGATTACTGTTGATCAACATTGATGCAGTTTGTTTTTTATTATGAATAACATGGTTTTGACAGTCCGTAAACTTTACAGTCCTAAGCTTTATCGTAAATTCTTTTTTACTGATTTCATGCTAGTCTACTTACGAAAGATGTTCATAAACACGGAATGGCGAAATGTCGTACTTTTGCNCCCCTCACCATTTGTATAGGGAAGGGACAGGGGACGATTAATATTACTCATGTCCTCCCAAATACTCATACACTTAGTTTAAGACCCTTTTTAGAAGTTAGACAAAAGTTGCCCCAACTCTAGGAGTCACACCCACACCTTCCATCACACAAAGGTACATGTTAGAATGAGGGCTGACCAGGGCTGAAGGTTATACTCTGCAATGTGATCCAATACCTCTTTTGTGATCGGGCATGTTTTTATTTAGTAGTTATGAGAATTGAACACATTTAGATAAATATTCCTTAAACACTCCTTACATAAATGATTTTACAAAACAATGTTAGGATCTTTCACACCCTTTTTTCAACACACAGTTCTCATCCCTTTGTTCACTTCCAGGAGGTGTTCTGGCGTATCCCAGGTGAATGGAGTCCTGCCCAGTTGAGACAGCTTGTGGAAGGGCTGACACTTGATGAACAGGGGGTCCCAAGTCAGGCTCATACCATCAAAATCCACAAGCCTCCCGCGCCCAAACCCAGCAAGGCCAAGGTCAAGGAAGTGAAGAAGAAGAAGGATGACAAGAAAACATCAGACAGGATGGAGAGGTTGAAAGCTATGGCTAAACAACGACAGCAAAATAAGGGCAAGAAGCCCAGGAGAGATCGAACAAGGTATTATATAAACAGGATAATAGAACTAACGCCAATCCAAAAGTTAGTGGTTATTTTGTGGAGTGCTGTGCTTGAGCATGGATACCCGAGATACACAGGGGGATAGATGAACAGTTAAATATAAAACAGATCCTGATGAAGCCTTGCACATATATATAGAGGCGAAACCAGCCGGCTATTAAATGAAATAAGTACCAATTTACTGATGATGCTCGAGCATGTGGTGATTGATTCTTCCCTTTATATAGGTATTATAAGATTATAAGTATTTACCACATACCTATGTAATCTTACAATAGTAATACAACAATTTTCTGTTGATGTTTTCTGTCGGTTTGTATCACACATGTGTGATACAAGATGTTGTATCACCATACTAGCCGGACCTACTTTTTAGGGGAATTCCCTTTTTCCATCTGGACTAGGTAGCAGAGAACAGTAGAAATGGCTTGACCTTAAAAATAAAGGGCATGTCTCGGATAAACATGGATAGCGGATTCATCCTGCACATCACACCTACATATATATATATATTTATAAACTACATTTTGAATATGTTTTATTTAGAAGAATGATTTATTTTTCAAAAGTTGATTTCCCCAGATTTGGGACTTGTGAAAACCATGGTTACCACATCAAAAACACCAAAAAGTGTTTAAAAATCATGATTTTTTAACCCAAAATTTGACCCACGCTAGTAGTATTTTTTTTCTTAAAACCTGTCTTAAATTAAATATCACCTACTCGGTCGCAGAAACTCACGTTTTAGCATAGGTCCTCAAACTGGATTTTTCACAATATTTACACATGTGCTGAGTACAAAAATAGACTACATGAAAAGCTAGCTTTTGTTGGTTAGACACAGATTTGTAAATGGCCAAAAATGTAGTCTCAAGCCAGATTCGAATTTTTGTTCTTTTTAAATGTGAGGCCCACATAGTCCAATTCATCATGCATGTATATGCCAATTTTAGAGCTGATTTTGTTTTTTACTTTTGATACATGTAATATTACAGGGGTTATTCATTGTACACAAATATAACCCATGGCCACCGTACGCTCCTGTACACTGCTACCCTAGTCAGATCAACACATATGGGTGATTTTGCCTATTTATAAAATCTTTGTATCGATCTCTGCCAAATACGGAAGGTATGTGATAAAAGCAAGACCACACACTTGTGTTTTTCTATTCTCTTGAATATATGTATGTCTGTCCAAATTGTTTCTAGTGTGTTTCTCCAGCACTACATGTATTACATGTAGGGAAGACTATTGCTTTTCTTCACAGCATTGTACATATGTGGTTCCTAAATTAACAAAATGTTTTTTGGCAGTTCAGATTTCCCCCTCTGCATTAAAAAAGTAAGGTAGCACATTCAAATCAGTGAATGGGCCTTAGAAGCAATTAATTAGATTGTTATGGCCTTGATTAAACTTGTTTGCATTAATAAAAAATGTGTATTTGATTGATTTTGAAAAAAATTGAAAGTAGAAATATTACATTCGGATTATTACAATTACATTTACAGTCAAACTTCCATGTTTTGAACTTTGCGGGACATTTAGTTGTTCTCATACAGGTACATTTTTCATTTTGATTTAATAGTTGTAATTTTTCTGTTTCTTAACAACCGGGCCTTGTTTATACTTTACAGAGAAATTTGATTTGTCATTAGAATACTATACGGGGGGATATCCTGACTGCTGTAAGCTCGACACATTAAGAAATTTGTGAATCTTCGATTTATAGAAGTTTGACTGTAGTTGTGAGTCCTCTATTGACCCTATCCGAGGAGATTTTTTGGGTTTCAACTTGATCCCTCCACATATACTTTTTCTGGCTTTTTCCCCATTCTGCCCCAGTGCGTTTCACCTTTCAATTATTTATTCAAAAACATTGTTTTATTTTGAGCAATACCCACAGAATACTTGTTATTCTCTACATTTCCTTTGAACAGGAAGAGACGATCTGCTTCCCCACCTGTAACCAGGGATGACAGTGAGGATAGTATGGAAGATGAAGACCAGGGTCGTCAAGTCGCTGCTGAGGTGACAGAAAGCCCAAGTAGGGACACCATTACCAAGGTCACTCCACCCTCCAAGAAAAAGTCCCGCATCAGACGTGTGAAAGATTCCGACAGCGAAGACAGGTACGTGATATGTTGTTTTGGAGTTTTCTGTTCATATTTCTTCTCGTAAAGATAGGTGTACTGTAAGCAAGATTGATAGCCACATCAAATGGCTTTAGTCAAGTTAAAATCACAGAATATAAAATGAGATAAGCCGTTGGCTAGTGATTTATTAGTTATAAAGCTTGGTTATACTTTCTGTGTCATCAACAAACAAACAGGTATTACAATTTTGACTAAAACATGTTTATTGATAAAATAAAAATATGCATTCTTCTTCTAAATCCTACCTTTATTTCAGATCAGAATCTTTATTTACAAATGCTTGAGTGGGCTGTTGATGCATTTAAGACAAACTGTAGATTTTGTTCTTATGTCAGCTTGACTTGATTTCCTTGTGTGTGTTTTTTGAACAGTAGGATTTATAAAGAAACGTAAATAGCTCTGTTGTTCAGAAATTCAATAAGATTAATATCAGTTTTCTATTTTCTTCAACTTCAAAATGATGACATCACAAATGTAGTAACATCAAAATCAGGAATATGCAAGCCACTTAATTCATCAGATATTGAAGAAAGCAAAATAGAAGCTTCCTTGACACAGACCTAGCTGTAAACATATATATAATGTATCCAAATTGTACCAGTTGTTAATTCTGTTCCTCAGTGATGCTGGGCGTCCAATGTCTGATGATGATACCACACCGGCACCCGCCAGTGATACAGAGGCAAGTCAGTCACAGAAGCGTCCTCTAGATTTGGGTGATAGTAGTGATGATGATGAACCCTTACAGCCAGCCAAACGCGCCCGTATCCCCTCAGACACCTCCAAAAATAACACCCCCACACAGCCAACCAAGCGAGCCCAAATTTTATCAGACTCCGACAGTGATGAAGACACACCTGTACAGCCATCCAAGCATGTCCAAATTCAGTCAGACTCGGACAGTGATGATGATATCCCCCTAGTATCAAAGCTAAAACAAGGTGAGCAACATGATTTGTTTCTTTATTTCATATTTGTATTGCCATTTAATGTTAAAATCATAATATCTACCTATTCAAATTATTTTAGAAATTCATACATGTATTAATACAACAGAGGTTGCATCAGTAGTATTTCAGTCTATCCTTAACAATCAAAGTGATTATTTTGAAAGTCAGTAACAATCAAATTGATAATTTTGATGTGTTTATAAATGTATGCTCCCTTCCACACCACATGTCATTATATATATACATGTAGAGAGAGCAATATTAAGCATTTACATGCAAAATTCAAATAAAAGGATGATTATGAAGTATACAATACTTTAAATGTTACCGATGTAACATATAATTTTCATTTGTTGTCTGCTTCAGCCTCTTTTCCAGCTACCCAGTTTAGCTTGGAGATGGGAGGTAACTCTGACTCGGAACTTGATGACCACATACCACTTCGACAGGTGCTCAATAAGAAAAACAGAATTGAAAGTGACGAGGATGAATGAACATTTAGAAATCAGACTACCAGAAAAAGTTCATTTTCAACATGGTTGTTAAAAGTCTGTAGAAGGAGTTACTGGAGAACAGTTGTTTGCACATTTGTGGCCATTAACCTGGTCAGAGATTGTGATTTGAAACAACATTTGTGGCCATTAAGCTGGTCAGAGATTGTGATTTGAAACAACATTTGTGACCATTAACCTGGGCAGAGATTGTGATTTGAAACAACATTTGTGGCCATTAACCTGGGCAGAGATTGTGATTTGAAACAATATTTGCGGCCATTAACCTGGGCAGAGATTGTGCATTGAAACAACATTTGTGGCCATTAACATGGGCAGAGATTGTGATTTGAAACAACATTTGTGGCCATTCACCTGGGCAGAGATTGTGATTTGAAACAACATTTGTGGCCATTAACCTGGGCAGAGATTGTGATTTGAAACAACATTTGTGGCCATTAACCTGGGCAGAGATTGTGCTTTGAAACAACATTTGTGGCCATTAACCTGGGCAGAGATTGTGATTTGAAACAATATTTGCGGCCATTAACCTGGGCAGAGATTGTGCATTGAAACAACATTTGTGGCCATTAACATGGGCAGAGATTGTGATTTGAAACAACATTTGTGGCCATTCACCTGGGCAGAGATTGTGATTTGAAACAACATTTGTGGCCATTAACCTGGGCAGAGATTGTGATTTGAAACAACATTTGTGGCCATTAACCTGGGCAGAGATTGTGATTTGAAACAACATTTGTGGCCATTAACCTGGGCAGAGATTGTGATTTGAAACAACATTTGTGGCCATTAACCTGGGCAGAGATTGTGATTTGAAACAACATTTGTGGCCATTAACCTGGGCAGAGAATGTGATTTGAAACAACATTTGTGGCCATTAACCTGGGCAGAGATTGTGCTTTGAAACTATTATGACCTTGATCTAATTGGAGACTGTTATTGCTTGAATACAGTTATGACCGTGGCCGTGGAAACCTTTCTGATGATGAGTTTGGAACTGTTGCTAGGGAACACTTTAACCATCCTCCAGCTGCTAACAGATATTCGTGGAAGAATTGTGTTAGTAAAGGGGAACAAGAAGAACGGTTTCAGTTGTGAGCTCACATGTGGAAGGGGAATCCTGAAAGTGAATGGTAGCTTGTTGTGATTGAATGAAGAGTTCAGTTTTGAAATTTACTTACAATTAGCAGTTGTATGAGTCAATTTAAAAAACTTAATGAGCACTTGTAATATAATATAATCCAGCTACAAAGACAGACCTTTTGTGGATTATAAAGAAGAAAACACAACATGTGGTGATGGAAATTTTTCCAGATGACACCATAGTCATTTGTTGGGATTTAGAGATAACAGGTCTATGTAATATGTTCCATGTTGCTTTTCATTATGGTCGGGTTTATTCTTATTTCTTATATTGTATTGCATAATCAAGACAAAATCTAAAATAAAATATAAAAATATTAATATTATCACACGTTTTCACTTCTTTTTTAATAATATAAAAACCAGTATGGACACCAAATTGCAAGAGAAATGATATCGAAAAGTACCCAACTGCCACTTGTTATTGATGTTCTGTTAGAGGGTAGTTTAACTTATGTATCCAGTCTAGCTCATAGGCTGGCCAGCTGGTGTTAACCACAGACTGCAGCGCCTGGAAGCTTCAATGTTCTATCTGAAAATTAAGGATAAATACCATATACCTTTCACCGTTTTCATCTGGCAAAATTTATTATGGTTTATAATGGCAAATAATACTTTGAATATTACATGTTAATAACTTGATTGGAATTATAACCTTGAGTTGACAGTTTGATACTTTGAAAATTTTGAGCCAGCCCTACCCCCAAAGGGCTGTAGGGTGGGGCTCAAAGGAGTCAGTGTGCTAAAATTTCTTCATTTTAAGCCCACCTGGCCCGAAGGGCCAAGTGAGCTTATGTCGCGGTGCGTCGTCCGTCCGTCGTCAACTTTTAAGTTCAAAGAACTTCTTCTCAGTAACCAAAAGTGCTAGGGTAATGATATTTGGCCAGAAGCAGCTACAGATAAAGGGCTACCAAGTTTGTTCAAATAAATGACCTTCAACCATTTTCAAGGTCAAATATATTAAAATCTTTAAACAACTTCTTCTGAATAACCAAGAGACCTAGGGTGATGATATTTGGCCAGTAACATGCTGGGATAAAGGGCTACCAAGTTTGTTCAAATAAATGACCTTGATTTATATTTAAGGCCACTGGAGTCAAATATGTTTAAAACCTTTAAACGACTTCTCCTGAATAACTGAGAGGCCTAGGGTGATGATATTTGGCCAGTAACATGCTGGGATAAAGGGCTACCAAGTTTGTTCAAATAAATGACCTAGACTTATATTTAAGGTCACAGGGGTCAAATATGTTTAAAACCTTCAAACGACTTCTTCTGAATAACTGAGAGGCCTAGGTTGATAATATTTGGCCAGTAACATGCTGGGATGAAGGGCTACCAAGTTTGTTCAAATAAATGACCTAGACTTATGTTTAAGGTCACAGGGGTCAAATATGTTTAAAACCTTCAAACGACTTCTTCTGAATAACTGAGAGGCCTAGGTTGATAATATTTGGCCAGTAACCTGCTGGGATGAAGGGCTACCAAGTTTGTTCAAATAAATGACCTAGACTTATATTTAAGGTCACAGGGGTCAAATATGTTTAAAACCTTTAAACAACTTCTTCTGAATAACCGAGAGGCCTACGATGATGATATTTGGCCAGTAACATGCTAATGAAGGGCTACCAAGTTTGTTCAAATGAATGACCTTTGCCCATTTTTGCTGAATTACTAAGTCAAGACGCTGATATTTTGCCTGTAGCTTTATTTTAGTCCTCTTTTAAGGTTACAATTGTGAGATTAATACCAGGTGAGCGATGCAGGCTCATTGGGCCTCTTGTTATTTTCAAAAGAGGGTCATCAACCTCTTTTAGTATATCCAGGGTTGGCAGGTATGCAAGACCAAGATATGGTAGAATCAAATATATACTCTTCAAAGATGGAAGGGTCTTAAGGTGCTTTACCAAAATTGTGAATTTCTTGACCTTGGAGTCTCACGTTTCCCCCTGGGGAAATCACAGTTTGGACCAACATTTGTTTAATTTCCATTAGAAGTAATTCAATTTGGGTTAGCATTATCAGTATTGGATAGCAGTTTGATGGTCAAGATAACTTGAATAAATGTTGACGGAGTTTAATGAAACTTTGTTCAATAATTATTTGACGGTAACATGCAGAGTTATTGCCTTTTGTCATTATATTATTATTTGTCCCTGTGATGTTGATTAACATTACACAAGAATAGATGTAAATTCATGTGGTACACCTTGTTTTCATGCATGACGCTTTTTTGTCCTTATTTGATAAATCATTGATTTACACTTTACTTGTTTTCTTTTAACCAAGAACAGAAGACATACAGTTACCAAGTTTGTTCAAAACAGGTCAAAATTGGAGTCACACCCATTTATTTCAGTTATCGTGTTCATATTTACTGAAGTCATTGTGTTCACAAGGAAAAATTAATGGACGATGCAGCAAGGTCACTCGGACCGACGAAAAGTATGAATTGGCCCCTGGATGACAGTCCTAATTTGAATCGAATGTCAGGTGAACGTTAAGGCCCATGGGCCTCTTGTTTGTCACTTTGAATAATATTTCTGTTCATGTCAAAAACAAAATCAACTCTCTGTATACAGAGAATCAGGTGACCGTTAAGGCACATGGGCCTCATGTTAAATCCTTGTAATTCTTCTTCAGTACAACTGGAGAGATTTTAACCAAATTTTGCTAGAGCATCCGTGGGCAAAGGGGATTCAGTTTTGTAAAAACTGAGGATGTGGCCCTCAAGGGCAGAGGGGCAGGGCCCAATAAGGGAACTTAAGGTTAATCTTTAAAATACTTCTCCTTCAGTTTCATTGGGGGTATTTTAACCAAACTATGTGTAGAACATCCTTGGGCAAAGGGGACTCGATTTTTGTCTCGCCGCCACAAAGTAGGGAGGCGAGACTAAGGTGTTGCTTTTCCGACGGCGGTGGCGTCAACATGACGTTTTTTCGTTTGACTTAGTATCACTGAAAGTATCAGTGCTAGACCAACTTAACCTGGACCATACGTATGCATGCATCTTAGGTAGTACATCTCGACCCAAACATCAAAAGCTGGAATGCGGCCTACCTTTCATGGACTTTGTCAGCATCTCCATCAACATTGAGTTTTTGCGTTTAACTTAAGTTTCTCTGATATGTGCATTAATGGGAAGTGGGGCACAGGCGAGACATCAGTCCGAATGGCTTGTGTATAAATGGAGGTTGCTATTAGGAGGCAGAAGGGCGTGGTTCCACAGGGGACATTTAGGTAAGTGTTTAAAATCCACCCCAATTCATGACCGCATATAGAAGGAACCTAATGAGGGACTGGTATTGCTGGGAGACCGAGCCAATGTTTGAAAATAGTTGCAGTGTTATTAATAAGAATGGTTTCCCATGGTTGCTTTATTAGCCATTTTAGCGATACAGACCCTCCTCGGCCTTTTTTAGGTCACCTGAGACAAAGTCTCAAGTGACCTATTGCGATCGCCTTTTGTCCGTCTTCGTCCGTCGTCCGTCGTGCGTCCGTAAACAATTTAAATATACATTTTCGACTTCTTCTCCAAAACCCCTGAGCCAATTTCAATGTAATTTTGCAGGGACCTTCCATGGACAAAGGTCAACAAAAAGAGTGGCTGGTTTAGTCCCAAGCCCCCAGGGGCCTGAGAGGCGGGGCCAAAAAGGGTCGAATTGACTAAAATTTCAAAAATCTTCTTCTCAAGACCCAGATATGGTAGAATCAAATACTCTTCATAGATGGAAGGGTCTTAAGGTGTTTTACCGAAATTGTGAATTTC
>NW_018407049.1:365782-464931 GCF_002113885.1 Mizuhopecten yessoensis | reverse complement strand
ATTTCTTCATTTTCCTTGTTTAGAATCAGAGGTGCTAGTTTCAAATCCTTTTTAGTCTGAAATCTGTATGCTAGATATTGAATAAGGTGGTTTTATTGTTTTTTGTCACTTTGAATAATATTTCTGTTCATGTTAAAAACAGAATGAACTCTCTGTATAAATATATCAGGTGACCGTTAAGGCCCATGGGCCTCTTGTTTTTTGGTTTTTTTTATCAAGAATTGCTTCTTGAGGGATTCCCTAAGTATGAATATGACGTAATGTGCTCGCATTTTGCCGTGGTTGACCTTATTTACGGACTGCAATGAAGTGTGGTCACGCACATATTGCTCAGTAAAATTTGAATATTCATGTAATAAAACAGAAATAACTTCTTACGACTTCGCCATTTTGGAAAATTGACACCATTGTGAAACAAATTAGAGATTTTATTTTGAATTTGACCTGAATACAGATATTACTGTCGTATATTTGAAACTGTAAACGGATGGAAATCGTGATTTGACACTGAATATAGGAATACCTAATATGCTGAATACAGGAATCACAACAGAGTTCCATCAGTGGCCGCCCCTTGCCATTCTGTTTTTAATTAGCTGCCCTGGCATAAAGTGAGCTACTGCGATCCGTTTTTGTCCGTCGCCTCAGCATTTTTAAACCACTAATTCCAAGTAACCACCGGGCAGATTTCCATCGAAATGAATCATTTGCGAAGGATAAGGGAGGGGCTAGCATTTTGTAGGGGCCAAAAAAGGTTCATGCTTTGGATAACGTCTATCGACATTTTCTCCAAAATTCTACTAGTCAAGAACAACGCAAGTAATACAAACCAAATTCTGGACATGTGGATTACAAATATGAAGGCGTTAGTCCTCAGGAGGCAAGGTCAAATAGGAAGGCGAGATGGATATGTAGAATGTTACGTTTACTCAATAAAAGTCTAATGAAAAACACCTAAGCGGACATACGGACTGGTCATTATGCTACTTAAGAGAAAAATGTTCATATTAAAAAAATAGTCTAAAAGTGACGTTTCCTAATTAATTTTATATCGGAAATGGCAGTGTTTGATATACTCAGTTTAATGTCCGATAACGTAAGAAGTCCGACCATCACCCAACAAAAATATCAAAAGACCGGTAAGCATAGCTTTCCCCCTCCAGCTCTCACCTGCCAATTCTCACGTTGTAAAACCACGGACTAAGTGCTGTGAAAATACAGTTTACGGGGTACAGGGTACGGTGTACAGGGTGCAGGGTACTCCGGAGTGGCATTTCCATGTTCCCTGGGAACGGACATATGCTTGTGTTTATTGTATTGTACCTACCTTTTATACATGTAGTAATCAAATAGGAGGACAGAACAAAAAAAAGGTGTTAGTTCTCCAGATGGCAGATAACTTCCGCGCTAAGTGTAACTAGCTACGTTGTATATTGCAACATATAGCTGATTAAATCGTGCGCAAAAATTTACTTGGGTTTTTTAAGCGGTATTAAAGCTGCCTTAAAATTATTTGTATAATAGTCCGTCGCGCTCAGATTTGCTTTTCTTCCTTTTAGGTTTTGTACCTGTACTGCTAGGTTACCGAAGGCGGTCGTCGAATCGGGCTATTGGTACCCGTCTTGATTTTACAACAAAAAAATGTGTTATACAATGGGGTCATAAAACGGCGGCCCCTGTTCCACACTTTACACGTAGTGTAACCATGAAAACCAGCGATGGATGTGTCGAGCGGTTACCTCCCTTACCCCATCCAGTTATGGAGATCCTTCAAATATGGGTAAAAAAGTCCTGGTTGGCATTCTTGAGTTCTCCACCAACGCCGATTCTTTTTTACCATCCGAAGGATAGTTCGTCTGATGTCGACCAGCTACTAAGTATGGTACCGATGCTTTTATTTATCATATTGAGGATACCGCATGATAGTCACTCATGGATATATTGTATAGAAATGCAATTTTACTCACAATCCCTGTCTTTGTCAGTTAAAGGGACGAATTATACACTGTATTAGTCTTACGCTCTCAAGATATTTTCTGTCGTCACCATGGTTACGGACTAATTCCGTGGCAGTCCATGGCATATCTTTTGAATATTTAAGAGTCAATGGTCGTTCAGAATGAATTTCTTTTCCAAACTACCATAAGTTGTGAAATAGTAGGGTTGTGAAAAATAACATACAAAAATTGAAAATCGATATCGTCGCATGTCGCATCAATTTAGAACGTTACATTTTCGTCATTATTTAAAAACTAGTGGCAGTAAAGAAAGGTCATATAATGTTTTATTGGTATATTAGCATCTTTAAATCAATATTTTCAATTTGAAAGTAGATCTTTGCACAGTATGCAAATTTCATGTGACTTTTCCCTTTCAGTGTCCCGATTTGGGTACTGTGGCGGTTACTATCACAAACTATAATAGCAAATATATGAAACTATGCGTTGGAAAGATTTTTTTAAGGCCTATAGTAGATTAAATGTTCAAGAAGATCTTAGGAGGATTAAGGGACCATTCTTTCTAAAGATACACGATTAATCTAAGCGATACAGTCGACTTCACACTGGTCACAGCTACGCGGTTCAGGACACAAAGGATCACCGCTACTCGGGTCATGGTACCGCTCTTCTCAGTCAGGTCAACGCTGTCAACGGCCACAGTAAGTACACCTCCAAAAGGACACGTCAGAACAAAATGGCCGTTGTCACCGTTGTTAAGGAAAACGCTATCATGCAACGGCGTTGCTACGATCGTCATTATAATGTAACGACCGCCCTTCAGGTGCCGTACCAACTACTTCTGCCCGTGGGGACTAGTAACTTGAAATGATTGAGACACTCGCCCTTTAAGAATATATAACAATTGCTAGGCATGAAAAGAAGACCACTCAACAGTATGAGCCCAAGGGTCTGGACCAATGGGGGGCTTAATCCCGAGATCATAACCCATTAACAATAAACATTAATACATTTATATGGATCTCAACCAAATTTGGTTTCTTTACATACCGTGTTCTTGGGGACTGGGAATCAATGGTTGTATCAAAGGAAGTTCCCTCGGAGGCCTAACCATCATGACAAGGTGAGTGTTTCCAACCATTATTTGCTTTGAAGCATCCTGATAATGAAAATGTCACATAACGGAAGGGTTATCCCACCTGTATGGGAACTGAGAGGTAGAGCAAATATGGTGAAAGATTTGTAATATTACTATTAATGAAATTATGTTGACGTGATTGCTTAAATATTCAGGTGTGTAATACAGGCCCTCTTGACATCTTGTTTATATAAACAAAGAGAAATAATGAAATAATAATAATGATCAAACACTACATATAGTTAGTAGATGGTCATATTAATACTGTAAGAAATATTTTTTGATAAAAAAAAACATGGAACAAAAAACATCATCACGCTTGCTAGAATGTTCCACGTTATTGTTTTTTCTGTTATTTTTAAGGTCAATCCGCATGGCAAAAATAACATTTCCGTCCACATTTTCCTTCTGTCCTCTAAATGATCCGCCGCGTACCACTGTCAGAAACTAACTACGCGTTAGAAAGGGTTTATCCGGCATCAGTATGGCTTTGATAAATCTTTTCTGAAAAGGAAGGTAAACTTTGCGGGAGTATTATGAAAAAGAATAAAGATGGAAAAGACGAAATATAATCAACAAAAGTGATCAGCGAGTAAACAATCATCAGTACTTGAACGGGATTCGAACCCTGGATTCCATGTTTTTATACCACCGCTTTGAGAGAGACCTGTCTGGTCAACGAAAGTGTGTTGACACTATGTGCTTTAGTTATCGGTCTCTGTACTAAAATAACACAGTGTAGTTGGACAGTGATCATTGATATTTCTTTCTTTTTTCCTTTGTAGTACTGTTCTCCTACTTTCATATCCAAGACACACAGGTTAAACGTTATGTAGTAAGAGAAAGAGAAATGCACGACCAGACCAATATTCGAACCCTAGACGGACGCTTTACAGTTGAACTACCTCTCGGGTTCGAATATCGGTGTGGTCGTGCATTTCTCTTTCCCTTTATTACAAAATGGTGAGCTTGTAACCCTTGTTTCAAGTACTGGGTGCCACAAGACACAACAATCTACAAACCCACCTTCGGATATCTCCTTGGCAGACATTCACCCAGTGCTTGAAACAAGGGTTGCAAGCTCACCATCACGGCCACACCGATATTCGAACCCGAGACCCTCGGCAATCTTAGACGGACGCTCTAGCAATTGAGCTACCTGGTTACTGACGAACGACCTAGTCTAGTTCCGATATATTCCTGTCACTTTTTTAAAGTCTTCGCCCCAACTACACGTATTAATTCAAAACTTTGTGCACTGTGTTGTATCTCCGAGCAAGATACTTTACTCCGCTCGTTCTCGTCTACTCAGCTGTACATGAGTACGTGATTGGGCAGTGCTAGAAATGTAGAAAGCTTACTGGTAATATGAGCGCCGAAATGGCAGCACCGACTGTATGCTCCCCAGGTAGCTGAGAGAAATATAGACTGGTTGCAAAGGCACTATAACCACGGATAATAATTTGACTAGGTTGTGATAAAGCGGTATATAAGAACCTCAAATTACTATTATTATTATTTAACTATTTACATTATCAGAATCGCTCTTTCGCACTCGCGCTATCCATGACGTAAACGCTGCGCGGTACTCTCCCCTTGGTAAACTGGCCAGACACTAGAAGATTGCACTAACAAGAACTTAGAGAGAGGCATACCGTTTCCCATAGAGCATTTTCTTAAGTAAAAGTAGCAGGAAGAATTCACAGGTTTGGATGAAGTATGGTCGAAATTAGCTGGATGCCATTCAACCCTTTACTTTGACGCTCTTTTATTAGGAATCTTTTTGACAGCTTTTCGTAATTTGGCCCTGTTAAACTTGGCAGCGTTGTTTTCCCCTTCCTTGAAATGTATCTGAACCACAGGGGGGCCACTAAAATTCAAAAATGGTTTATGTAACGTTCTTTGCGCGTCCTGCAATCACTGACCATGCTTGCTTTCTCGACAACCATTGCTTGCTGTTAATGCGCCTCTGGGGTTCAAAATACGTTGTGATACACCTAGGGCCCGTATTCATGACACCATTCTCATGCTCAAGCATGGATTTTGTGCTCATTCCTTGTAAGTAACTGATATAGTTCTCTTGGGTCGCAATTGCCGTACCTTTAGCACATTTACAACGTTTGACCTTTTATTAAGATCCATCAGGCACAAAGCTTCTTTAATTTCAAGCACTTGGTGATGTGTACTATCGTTTGAAATGCCAACCATATCAGAGCTATCTCTAAAATAGTATACCGCCTGTCTTTAATTATTGCTTTCACAACAGCAGTTATTATGCTCTTCTTCGATGCTAAAACAACTGCCCTGTCTTGCCGTACGTGTGTCCTCTTTGATATCAACTTTAAAATTCTTAAATTTGTTAACCCACACGAAGGCATGTTACAATGTAACGGCAGAGGTAACTTTTATGATGCACCGCTCTCTGTCTGATCTGGGCTTTTTGTTTTGTTTTGGGGTATTTGTAAAGCACACTGTGCTTTACTATAGGAGCGTATTTCCGATTTAGTCTCAGCATTCATGTTAGCATTGAAAAGAATCCACTAATCACGAGTCATACCTTCCAAACTCTAGCTGTACACTCTCCCAATGGAGCTACCTAGTAGCCGACGATCGACCCAGTCCAGTTCCGCTTCACGTTATACAGGGATTGAACGGCGTTTTTTTTTAATTTTCATGACGGTATGAACGAAAATCGTTTACATGTTTAATATTTTTGTAACCGATTTGCGTTCATAACGGCACGGGCATTTAAAAACGCCGTTCAATCCATATATTTACACCATATATTTATGTTTTTAAATAATTTATTTATTGACTGCGTTTTGTTTATGCGTCGTCATTTAAACTACATTGGCGGAACAGCCCTATTGTAATCAAATTGGCGCCAATAAATAATCGTAGTAATTTGGGTGTTTGACGTAGGGGCATCTCCATGTTAATTGAAGCGAAGCGACAAGACTCATTGAACAAGGTTAATCCATGACGTCATAAGTAAACCACGTGATACGTCACGAGAGTTTTTGCTTTCATATTGAAATGAAATGCATTTCTGATGGTAATACTCATATAATGGGTTGCAGCGCAAATGTAAATATAAGTACATGCATTTATATGATAGTTCAGTTTGACGAATATGAGTATTAAAGCGTGTTTGTAAACAACATGCTTTACTTTGTGTGTTGTACAATGCAGTTGACGAGAAATACATGTAAATTGCTAAGAAAAGAATACCCAAGGCTTACTTTACACTCTATTGTAAACATCACTAATGGACAACACCAAACGAAAATAGACAAACCGTATCGTCAGCTTTCATAAAAATGAAAAGAATGGATGTCCGTCGCAATGAATTGGCTTTAATTATGCACAAGACAACAGACCTTATTATCAAGCCCTCTTTTTTTCTACCCAGTGTTCTGTATTGTTACGTCATATCCGCTCCCCAAATTACGTCAATTGATGCCTCCGGAAATGCCCCACTTTTTGGCGATGTATCCTAATGGATGTTTCTTTTGTCACATTACGATAACTATGTATTTGAATGATGTGTAAAGCCACCCTCCCTGGTGATGTCGGCCAGGACTAGACTTGGACCAACAGCATTGTTGCTACATCAATGACAAATGTGCTGTATCATATTTTCAGTAATGCCCTTTTGTGTGGCTCTAATACGCACGCTTGGGCGAAAGGTCCATTGTGAATGCGTGCACTGTTACTTCGTCCGGTTGATCGGACACGCGCACTGTATGACGGTAATTAGTTTTTTTTTCTACCACCATCTTGGATATAGCTGAATGTCTCTCTAAGCTCACGGGTCGTGTAGTCGCAATGGCAATCACAAGGGGCCGGTCTTTGAAGGGACAGTGCCATCATTCTATTGTCATGGTTAGATTAATCATTCCATGGACTTGGAATTATTGTAATGGACTAGCCTTGTCCCAGCTGTCCATGTTATTTAATGGTTGTTACGGGGATCTTGACTGGCCTAACTACTATTGTAGGAGATGATGTAACATTGATGTCTGACATGGCCATTAGAGTTGGTGTTGTCGACATTTACAAATCAGGGATACATGTCACGGATTTTCAAGGAAAACTGTTTCTGTGTTGGTTCTATCGACTAAGTTTGATCAGTCTTTAGTTGTGTATCTGACCTGAAAGCAGCCGATAGAGTCGCATAACATGCCTCATCACATTATAGCTTGTGTTTATGATGGTAGATTTCCATTTGTTGTCATAATACGACCACAATGGTACAAACAAAACGACTAATGAAGCTCGTCATAAAAACGGACGGTAAGATTTCTTACAAACCAAATATTCGGATTACCAAGGTTTTAATGTATAGACAAACCAAAGTGGACGGGCTGATGAGGTTCTGTTAAGGAGATCATTCAGTGTGTCTGGTCTAACAACGTTCTACTGTCTACATAAACATGATAAAATGTTCGGACTAACGAGGTTCTATTATAGATAACCAAACTAAAGTGTCCGGACTAAGGAGGTAATAATATACACCCATTCCATGATGTCTGGACAAACAAGATTCTGGTATACACAGAAACCACAATGTCCGGAATAACGAGTTTTTACTATATAGACAGTCCAAATTGTCCGGACTAATACGTTTAAACTATATAGATAGTCATATTTGTCCGGACTAAGACCTTAAAACTATAAAAACAGTCCCAATCTTCCGTACTAAGTAGGTGATACTATATACACAGTCAAAATCGACCGGACAATGAAGTTAAAACTATAAAGACAATCCTAATTGTCCGGACTAACAAGATGATACTATATAAACAGTCCAAATCCACCGGACTATGAAGTGCAATCCTAATTGTCCGGACTAAGAATTGTGATACTATATAGAAAATCCAAACCGACCAAACTAAGAAATTAAAACTATATAGACAGTCCTACTTGTCCTCACTAACAAGGTAAGACTATAGAGACAGTCCCAATTGTCCGGACTAACAAGGTGATACTATAAAGACAGTCCTAATTGTCCGAACTAACAAGGTGATACTATAAAGACAGTCCAAATCGTCTGGACTAACAAAGGTAAAACTATATAGACACTCCTAATTGACCGAACTAAGAAGTTTAAACTATATAGACAGTCCCTATTGACCGAACTAAGAAGTTTAAACTATATAGACAGTCCTTATTGTCCGGACTAACAAGGTGATAATACATAGACAGTCCTAATTGACCGAACTAAGAAGTTAAACCTATATAGACAGTCCTAATATTGTCCGGACTTATAAGGTGATAATATATAGACCGCCCTACTTGTTCGGACTAATAAGGTGATAATATATAGATCGCCCTACTTGTCCGGACTAACAAGGTGATAGTTTATTGACAGTTATACTTGTCCGGACTAACAAGGTTATACTATATAGACAGTCATAATCGACCAAACAAAGAAGTTAAAACTATGTAGACAGTCCTAATATTGTCCGGACTAACAAGGTGATAATATAGAGACAGTCTTAATTGTCCGGACTAACATGGTGATACTATAAAGACTGTCCAAATCGTCCGGACTAAGTAGTTGAAACTATATAGACAGTCAAAATTGTTTGGACTAACAAGGTGATACTATTTGGACAGTCCTAATTTTCTGGACGAACAAGGTGATACTATATAATCAGTCCAAATCGTCCGGACTAACAAGGTGATAATATATAGACAGTCCTAATTATTTGGACTAAAAAGGTGATAGTATAATCAGTCCAAGTTGTTTGGACTAACAAGGTGATAATTATGAGGCTATTTTTGGTTGGCAATCCAAAGTGTCCCTACATGTATAACTAGTGAGGTTTCATGTTATGTTCACACAACCATATTTAGACTAACAAGGTTCCATTTAGCACACCAACCAGATTACCTGACTAAACCCCATATGTTCCGATTTGCAGACAAAGCAAATTATTTGTCATATAGAGTGTATACAATATGTTGAAACAATGTATCTGGCTGTCGCATACAAACATAAATAAACGGAATTGTGGAATTTTATAGACACGATTCCAAAGGGAATTACGTACAAGAAGTCAAAAATAAATATTCAATTTCCCTCGTAAAAGAAGCATTGGAATAAATCATAAATTTGCAATATCCTATATCTTACCCGCACATAAGTATATTATTACCAACACATCAGTTCTGGCTCGCTGTGGAAGTCGTACTATAACGATACCACCTGAACATCCATACAGCTGTTAAATGTAATGTACCTCATTTACCTGTACAATTAAAAGGTTTCCATCCAAGATTTTCTGCTTTCATAACATTTTTTAAAAACTTTTTTTTTTTTCTTTTTTTCTTTTAGTGGTTATATGTATTCCGATTTTCTAGGCTGTATTTACATTTTAACAGTTTGAATACAGCATTCCGTAATTGACGTGTATATAACGTAGGTATCACGTGTTCTATCCTGGATATTTGTTAGACTTCAGTAAAGTCGAGATATAGTACTTATAGCTATTCCCTTGTGTCGATATCTAGGGCCCCTTTTACTTATGTCGAGATCTAGGGCCCTTTTCACTTATGTCGAGATCTAGGACTATTTAGCTATGTCGAGATCTAGGACTGTTTAGTTATGTCGAGATCTAGGACTGTTTAGTTATGTCGAGATGTAGGACTGTTTAGTTCTGTTGAGATGTAGGACTGTTTAGTTGTGTCGAGGTCTAGGACTGTTTAGTAATGTCGAGATCCAGGACTGTTTAGTTCTGTTGAGATATAGGACTGTTTAGTTCTGTTGAGATATAGGACTGTTTAGTTATGTTGAGATCTAGGACTGGATAGTTATGTTGAGATGTAGGACTGTTAAGTATGTTGAGATCTAGGACTGTTTTGTTATGTTGGGATCTAGGACACTTTTTATTTATGTCGAGATCCAGGATTGTTTTGTTATGTTGGGATCTAGGGCACTTTTTACTTATGTTGAGATCTAGGGCTGTTTAGTTCTGTTGATATCTAGGACTGTTTAGTTGTGTCGAGGTCTAGGACTGTTTAGTTATGTCGAGATCTAAGACTGTTTATTTATGCCGAGATCCAGGACTGTTTAGTTCTGTTGAGATATAGGACTGTTTTGTTATGTCGAGATCTAAGACTGGTTAGTTCTGTCGAGGTCTAGGACTGTTTAGTTCTGTTGAGATATATGACTGTTTAGTTCTGTTGAGATATAGGACTGTTTTGTTATGTCGAGATCTAAGACTGGTTAGTTCTGTCGAGGTCTAGGACTGTTTAGTTCTGTTGAGATATAGGACTGTTAAGTTATGTCGAGATCTAAGACTGTTTATTTATGTCGAGATCCAGGACTGTTTAGTTCTGTTGAGATATAGGACTGTTAAGTTATGTCGAGATCTAAGACTGTTTATTTATGCCGAGATCCAGGACTGTTTAGTTCTGTTGAGATCTAGGACTGTTTATTTATGTCAAGGTCTTGGACTGTTTAGTTCTGTTGAGATATAGGACTGTTTTGTTATGTCGAGATCTAAGACTGGTTAGTTCTGTCGAGGTCTAGGACTGTTTAGTTCTGTTGAGATATATGACTGTTTAGTTCTGTTGAGATATAGGACTGATTAGTTATGTTGAGACCTAGGACTGGATAGTTATGTTGAGATGTAGGACTGTTAAGTATGCTGAGATCTAGGACTGTTTTGTTATGTTGGGATCTAGGACGCTTTTTATTTATGTCGAGATCCAGGACTGTTTTGTTATGTTGGGATCTAGGGCACTTTTTACTTATGTCGAGATCTAGGGCTGTTTAGTTCTGTTGATATCTAGGACTGTTTAGTTGTGTCGAGGTCTAGGACTGTTTAGTTATGTCGAGATCTAAGACTGTTTATTTATGCCGAGATCCAGGACTGTTTAGTTCTGTTGAGATCTAGGACTGTGTATTTATGTCAAGGTCTTGGACTGTTTAGTTCTGTTGAGATATAGGACTGTTTAGGTATGTTGAGATCTAGGACTGGATAGTTATGTTGAGATGTAGGACTGTTAAGTATGCTGAGATCTAGGACTGTTTTGTTATGTTGGGATCTAGGACGCTTTTTATTTATGTCGAGATCCAGGACTGTTTTGTTATGTTGGGATCTAGGGCACTTTTTACTTATGTTGAGATCTAGGGCTGTTTAGTTCTGTTGATATCTAGGACTGTTTAGTTGTGTCGAGGTCTAGGACTGTTTAGTAATGTCGAGATCCAGGACTGTTTAGTTCTGTTGAGATCTAGGACTGGATAGTTATGTTGAGATGTAGGACTGTTAAGTATGCTGAGATCTAGGACTGTTTTGTTATGTTGGGATCTAGGGCCCTTTTTACTTATGTTGAGATCTAGGGCTGTTTAGTTCTGTTGATATCTAGGACTGTTTAGTTGTGTCGAGGTCTAGGACTGTTTAGTAATGTCGAGATCCAGGACTGTTTAGTTCTGTTGAGATCTAGGACTGGATAGTTATGTTGAGATGTAGGACTGTTAAGTATGCTGAGATCTAGGACTATTTTGTTATGTTGGGATCTAGGACACTTTTTATTTATATCGAGATCCAGGACTGTTTTGTTATGTTGGGATCTAGGGCACTTTTTACTTATGTCGAGGTCTAGGGCTGTTTAGTTCTGTTGATATCTAGGACTGTTTAGTTGTGTCGAGGTCTAGGACTGTTTAGTTCTGTTGAGATATAGGACTGATTAGTTATGTTGAGACCTAGGACTGGATAGTTATGTTGAGATGTAGGACTGTTAAGTATGCTGAGATCTAGGACTGTTTTGTTATGTTGGGATCTAGGGCACTTTTTACTTATGTCGAGGTCTAGGGCTGTTTAGTTCTGTTGATATCTAGGACTGTTTAGTTGTGTCGAGGTCTAGGACTGTTTAGTTATGTCGAGATCTAAGACTGTTTAGTTCTGTTGATATCTAGAACGGTTTAGTTATGTCGAGATCTAAGACTGTTTAGTTCTGTCGAGGTCTAGGACTGTTTAGTTCTGTTGAGATATAGGACTGTTTAGTTCTGTTGAGATCTAGGACTGTGTATTTTTGTCAAGGTCTTGGACTGTTTAGTTCTGTTGAGATATAGGACTGTTTAGTTATGTCGAGATATAGGACTGTTTAGTTCTGTTGAGATCTAGGATTGTTTTGTTATGTTGAGATCTTTCAGTTCGTTACTCGTGCCAAGCACTATAGTTTTACTTGTCCTGATGTTAAGAGTTGTGTACTTGTGATTAGATTACAGCTGTTCACTCTAGCATATTCCGAGGTCAAATAAAACGCCAGCGCGTGTTTTTTAAACGTCTTAAACGGCATGTTTTATATTTTAGCTACAATTAGAAAGGCAATATCGTTTCCTTGACAAATATTGGGCTAATGTTTCATTCGAAAAAATAATTTAATGTTGAAGATACATACAACGGCAATATTTTGTCCTTTGTTTACCTTTTTTTCTTAAGCTGAAAAAGTTCGTTAGAACAATAGACATATATATAAATGTAGTAAGTATCATTTACAGTATTGGTGGTAAATATTATTCACACTAAGTGTGGTAAATACTATTTACAGTAAGTGTGATAAATAGTAATAACAATGAGTGTGGTAAATATTGTTTACAGTGAATGCGGTCGGTGTTATTTACAGTAAGCTTGTTATACTAATATTAACATCGAGTGTGGTAAATATTATTTTTACGGATTGTGGTCAGTATTATTTACAGTGAGTGGGGAAACATGTTATTTACAGTGAGTGTGGTGAATATTATTTACTCTGACTGTGGTTACTATTTTTACAGTGAATGTAGTTAGTATTTTTTACGGTAGGTAAGATATAATGATATTTACAGTGAATAGGGATTTACATTGAGTGTGGTAAATCTTATTTACTCTGACTGTGGTAACTATTTTTACAGTGAATGTGGTTAGTATTATTTACAGAAGGTAAGATATAATGATATTTTCAGAGAATGTGGATAATGCTAACTATGATACCATTGATCAAAATTATTAACAGTTGATTCCGTCCATGTTATTTTAGTTAATGTTAATATCATAAAGACTTAGTACCATTATTATTTACAGTGAATGTCTTTAATATCACCGTGTGTAATAACTGCTTCTAAATCTGTAATAGCTAATGACTCAAATCCCCTCGAATGAGTTGTGATAATCTTTTGATCACGACAATCCTCTGTGAAAATATTTTAACCACGACAATCCTATGTGACAAACCTTATACCACAACAATCCTCTGTGGCAATATTTTAACCACGACAATCCTATGTGACAATATTTTAACCACGACAATCCTCTGCGATAATTTTTTAACCACGACAATCCTATGTGAAAATATTTTAACCGCGACAATCCTATGTGAAAATATTTTAACCACGACAATCCTCTGCGATAATTTTTTAACCACGACAATCCTATGTGAAAATATTTTAACCACGACAATCCTCTGTGACAATATTTTAACCACGACAATCCTCTGCGATAATTTTTTAACCACGACAATCCTATGTGAACATTTTTTAACCACGACAATCCTCTGTGATAATATTTTAACCACGACAATCCTATGTGAAAATATTTTAACCACGACAATCCTATATGTGAACATTTTTTAACCACGACAATCCTCTGTGATAATATTTTAACAACGACAATCGTCTTTGTCAATATTTTAACCATAACAATCCTCTGTGACAATATTTTAACCACGACAATCCTCTTTGTCAATATTTTAACCACGACAATCCTCTGTGGCAATATTTTAACCGCGACAATCCTCTATTATAATATTTTAACCACGACAATCCTCTTTGACAATATTTTAACCTCGACAATCATCTATAACAATCCATCAATCACCTTTTAAAAAACCCATGCCCTTTATATACGGTAAGTTAACAATACTTCATACAAGTCTTTTGCCGTAATTTATCAGTACTTAAAAAACATTTCCTTAACATGTAACTTGATCGGCGTTGTAAAGTTTCATTTCAAATGAATCCACGAAACTTTAACTGAGAAATATATACCACGGAATCGTTAAAATGAAACCTTCCGAGTGTGATCTGGAAGCACGTAGGGCGCATGCGGTCGGCTGTTTATTACATGACTTTGTAGCGAATACCTTGGTATGAACTTAACATTTTCTAATAGGTTTAAAAAATTTAAGAGATATAGAATTCACCATGAGAATTAAAGAACATGAAAGAATAAAAATGACAGCGACTAAATACCTACCTAAGAGCATTGGAAATTTATTGATTTTTTCCTGTGTTATGAAATATCGAAACCGGAAATTTTTGATATCCGTTTCATGAGTGTTGACTATATACCACTTTTACCGACTTCTGTGATAGCATTTAGTCGACTACCAAGGTAATTATGTTTTCAGTTACAATGGACATATTTGTCATTTCTCAACTACATTTATATGTATTGCAACTATAGCTACAGTTGAAGTTAAAATTCGTACAATTACAGTTATATCTCGTACAACTACAGCCATATCTTGTAGTACAACTGCAGTTATAACTCGCACAACTAAAGCTATATCTTGTACAACTACAGTTTTATCTTGTACAATAACATATATATCTCGTACAACTTCAGTTATAACTCGATCAACTTCAGCTATATCTTGTACAACTACAGTTTTATCTTGTACAATAACATATATATCTCGATAACTTCAGTTATAACTCGAACAACTTCAGCTATATCTCGTACAACTTCAGTTTTATCTTGTACAAATACAGTTTTATCTTGTACAACTTCAGCTATATCTCGTACAACTACAGTTTTATCTTGTACAACTACAGTTTTATCTTGTACAACTTCAGCTATATCTTGTACAAATACAGTTTAATCTTATACGACAACAGCTATATCTCGTACAACTACAGCTAGATCTCGTTCAACTACAGTTAAAATCTTGTACAACAACATTAATATCTTATACAACTACAGCTATATATCGTACAACTTAATTTTTATCCTGTACAACTACAGCCATATCTTGTACAACTACAGCCATATCTTGTACAGCTACAGCTATATCTTGTACAACTACAGCTATATCTTGCACAACAACATCAATATCTCATTCAATTACAGTTATTACTCGTACGACTACATCTATATCTTGTACAACTACAGCCATATATTGAACAACTACAGCTATATCTCGTACAACATCAGCGATATATTGTACAACTACTGTTTTATCTCGTACAACTACCTACAGCTATATCTCGTACAACTACCTACAGCTATATCTCGTACAACTACCTACAGCTTCATCTCGTACAACTACCTACAGCTATATCTCGTACAACTACCTACAGCTATATCTCGTACAACTACAGCTATATCTCGTACAACTACAGCTTTATCAATGTGTTTCATGAAATAATCTCTGTATTCACTGTTGCCTCTGTTAACACTCTTTAACCCATGTGATAGCAACTTTACCATTCGGAACACCTCGGCAGATTCAGTCATGAGATGAATAGTAAACGGGGCGAGGTGTTCCGAATTGCCACTTAGTAGCCTCTATCTGACACACTGTCATCAAACTATCAGTCAAGAGAAACCACATGGTAAACCATGTCGCTCATAAAATAGCATCTACATACACTCTCACCCACGAGTCAAGCTCTCCATAGCATAGAGTCACTCACGAGTCAACCGCTTTATAGTTCAATATCATTCCTGAGTCATGGCCTACATGGCACACCGTCACACACGAGTCAACTTTTTCATAGCACAATGTTACATGATCGACATCATCTACGTAGCACAGCGTCACCCATGAGTCAACCTCTCCACAGCACACCGTCACTAATGAGTCATTATCTACATATCACACCGTCACACACGAGTCAAATTCTGCATATAGCATATCGTCATGTCTGAGTCATCACTCATGAGATAACTTAGCTTTATTACGTAGCACACTCTCATCGTCTCTCATTATATACTATCATATCATCTGTCATCTAATCACATCACGTAAAAGGTCATTTTTATTAGTTGATCTAAGCGACCCCCATCTCTCCTCTGAAATTGGGCTTGTATCCTGCCGTGTGAGGATGATAGATTATTTTTTTTATATATCTTCACACTAGACTCGGTGATCTTCAGAATCTATAAACACATATTTTTTTTACCATCACAAACGGTATTAGATCGGCACCATGATGTTGTTTATGACACACTGCCACTCGCGAGGTAATCTCCATTCCTAAGCCCGTATACGTTCACACATCCATACGACAAACCTGACATGACTACATAGCTTCCCTGACTTTATACGGATCGGATCGGATGACAATTTGACTCGTCGCAACAGGTGGCGTGTGATCTCATTTCCGCTGTTCCCTTTGCTGAACATCTTCACAATCTGAATGTAGCAGCGGCAGAGGCATTCCCTATCACATTGTAAAATGTGATACCTCCTTGTTCGAAGCGAGCCTTTCGGATGAGTGTTGGTGGGAGATGTTAGTGTGATATTAACGACCCTATTTGTTATAAACGTAATAAACATTGCCTTTTTCGTTGATGACATTTTCTTTAAATTTGTGCACGCCTAGAGACTAACGTTCGAAAAGCAATATGTACGATGTTTATTAGTAGAGAACCGTCAGCAGTATGTTCTGTTTTACAAGAATAGAATATTTTTATAACGACCTACTGTTATATTAAATATTTCAAAATAATGAGGTACAGTCAGATCATACTGGTGTTCGGAAATTCCGTGCCGAACATAACACTGTGTCGTGTGATTATTTTTAAAGTGAGACAAGATTTGATGTAGCTTCCTAACATCATATATACTAATGTCTATCTCGGGGTATTAATAGCATCACTCGAAGATACATGTCGAAAAAAACGTGCTTCGCTTCGCACAACTACGATATCATACGTTTGACCCTGAAAGGGGTGTTTAAACGGAACGAACACTAATTTGATAAATTATTGGTGCCCTGCTCTCTCTCCGACCTAACAATGATGACAATTTCTATGAATTCAGTTAATATTGACAATGTAACAAATAGAATGTTTCCCTTTTGTTGATGAATTCTACGCCGAGTTCCAAGCACACTCTAGAGGTACTCATAAATGATAACTTATGAAAGTATGTCAAATAATATCCGGGGGACAGAAGGGCATATCAATTATTCTGTTACTATATGTGAGGAAAAGATATCAAAAACGGTGTATTTCTATAGTTTTGTACTCTAGTCTCTATTTCAGCTGTGATTTTAGATTATGTAATCACCACAGCCTCAGAATGTATAAAAAATGTTTTGAAATATATTTTATAGCGAATTCAACGAAACCGAATCCTATTGAATGTTCTAAGTTTTAGGTTTAGTGACATTTTATTAGTATTTCTGCTTAAAATCTAAATCATGAAAATGCGTTAAATTTTATCCTCGATTAAAACGCTCGCGTGACCATATTGTTGATGTTGATTTTTTATTTCAGATTCCAGTGCGATAAAACATAGAAAGAAATAGTGTTAAATGATATTTCAATTAGACCACTCATACCTTATCAAAAAACAAGATTTGGTTACATATTGCTCTGCTTTTAATCATTAATTAAAAGAAAATAGCTGCTTTGGTCAAGAATTTTATTAATAAAGTTTTATTTTGTTCTGATTGTTGTACAAATTCCACATTGATTTGTCAGAATTCTCGTTTTTTAATTTACAATTTCTAAATCAGTGCATAATAATGCTGTTTTATATTTATATTTGAGTATTTTTTCCGCAGCATGAATAGATTGTTTATATCTTAGATTATTAAATGAGTTCCATTTTTATAGTGAAGCCAAGCGTTGGCTAGCCTGTGTTTTGTTCTATCATATAAGATGTCGTAGCGATATCCAAGAACCGATTGACCGTTGCGATATCAATTTAACCCCTTTTAATTAGCAAGTAGGTATGGACGGTCTATAAATAAGCAACGCTGGTCATACCTTGGCAAAGGTGACTGCTGTCTAGATGAACGCAGTTGTGCTTAACTGACTAACTGGACCGTGTTTGACCATTACTGAAACTACCATACTACAACATTATTATAAGATGACCATTATTAAAAAATAACTGACTCTCTCCACATTAAACATGTATTTAACGGTTTCTTTTAAAACAGTAATTTGTGATTGCTTAGATATCGACATTATGTTTACTATATATGTTAGTTTTTTCTGTTTGTGTTGTGTTATTTGCAGTTAGATTTGTATAATGTGACCTTGTTTGGATGCAAAATTCAATAAAATTAACTTGAATAAACATGTATTCACAAGGGTTAATCCCCATATTCTAACAAAAAAAAACTTATTTATTTAAAGCTGAGTTAACAGGCAGTCCCTACTCTAGTATTTATAAAGCAGAAAATGATACGATAGAGCATACGCTATGAAACTGTGAGAAAGTTAAAATCTTATTCAAAATTTAGAAAACGTAATAATTTCATTTTTCATTCCATTTGAATTTATTAAAAGAATTCTTTTGATTATGTACCGTCAGAATCGAATAAAAAGAATCGTCGATAATATGGTCATGTTAACAATTAAACAAGATTTATTTAGATCAAGGTGCCTCAGGAATGAACTTTGTATTATTATCCTAATAAATACACTAAGAGATACGTATGCTACCAAAAAGGATAATGCTACAAGTTAGAGAGAAAGTTCCCTAAACCAGTTTCAAAGAGAATGGTCAAAATGGCAAAAGCTTTTTTGAAGACACCCAAATCTGAAATTAGGACCTATTAGCGATAAGAACCTCATCTATTCATACATTTACTTGTTATATTGACTAAATGTAAAATATTGATTAGGTTCACACTGACAGGTCACAGAGATATTATGTAACATTGTGTACTCATAAACATTTGTTAAAAATTGAAAAAGGTATTAATTTGTTAAGTGTTCGGACTTTAATAAGGCGTTACTGTGTTTAGGTATCGTACCTTGTTAAATGCCCTTGTCTAATACAATACGTAAATACCTTTGTCTAATACAATACGTAAATACCCTTGTCTAATACAATACCTAAATACCCTTGTCTAACACAATACGTAAATACCATTGTCTAACACAATACCTAAATACCCTTGTCTAATACAATACCTAAATACCCTTGTCTAATACAATACGAATACGAATCATGTGACTATATATGTACCTCCCAATACAATCCTTCAGCGCCAATCGTTTCCGGTTATGACAATAAAATAATATGTCACAATCGGGAAAACATTTTAATGTGTGTCTCAGCTGGACAACTATAATGTCAACGGCAGAATAATAACCAATGAAATTTCCATACGAACTATACCTACTATATCTGAGAGTTATTCCGTCGACCTAATGAAAGACGACACCAGGTTGGGCGGTTTTAAGATAGAGCTGAGTAGGACAGATACATGAAATGTCCGAGTTTTACACGCATACTCTCTATATTAACGATTCTTGAATATGAGAGAACGCCATTTTGTTAACAATGAAGTTTCAATGCCACATTCCACGAACGAGGATGTACGGATGTTGACCTCTAAGTGACACTTTAAACATTATACATTAGGTGACACGTACTTGTTTTGAGACCTCTGTATTATGAATGGTTCAATCTTATTTAGAAATGTGTATTGTTGTAGTTACAAGACATTTAAATTGTTTACAGTATTTATTTCCAATATTGTCGATACATTTCTATATATGATGTTTAATATTTTAATGTTCATAAATAAAGTCCATAATTTGCTATTCTCAGAAGTTTAATAATCTCATTAGTATTTTCAATAATTTTAAGAAGATATAGTATAAAATAATATAAATTCAGTATTAATCGTGAGTGGGATAACTAGAATAATTTCAATGATGATATGTTTAAAATATATTTCAAACATAATATTGATAAAATAAATTTAAAATCAAATATCAGGTTGTCGTTACAGATTATCCCTGTCAGCAGTTTCAGCTTAAACACGTTCAGTAATGGATTTCCATTTTTATGACAATTTTTAATAAGAACATTTGTTATTAAATCCGCGTGGAACATTTTACTCCAATTGATTTCTTCTGTATTTGATTTACTGGGACAATAATGTTTATGGACAGATTGCCTGAAAACTGTAAAAAAAAAAAGAGAGTGAGAATTTAAGTGCATGTTATTTCAACTGGATGTTATCTTCAAAATAGTTTATCAGATAAGCTCAAAAGGAATGAATTATTTCACTTTTGATAAAATAATTATCAGTCTTCAAGGACTTAACATTTAATGTTAAGATTAGAGTTACTGATTTCTCTTCTGAAAAATGATTTCCTGATTTGGAGTTATTGTATGGATGAGCTCGTAGTTAAATCGTATAATTTTGTTCCAGTGAATACAAGTGAAAATTAAGTTTATCCCATCGTTTTGTCTTTGCAGAAGATTTATAAAATCTCCTACCTGTAACTGAGCGAGATCGGGTTATCTTAGTCGAAGGTTAAGATTCTGTAACAAAATCCTGACCGAGGCGTAAGCCGAGGTTTTGATGTTACAGAATCTTAGTCCTTTTCTTCGCACCTTTTATTTCGAAAAAAAGTATTCAATTTTGCTAAAAACTACAAGTGTACCGTCTGGGGCCTCAAGTGATAATGACCTCTTCACTACTTAAGCTACATGGAAGGCTCAGGACATGTCACCTTACGGGTCATACACGTTGACTTTCATGACTCTACCGAAAACGAGACATTGCTTTAGATAAATATTATTTTATTTAATAGCATCAATTTAAAAAAAGTAGTTAGATAAAACAAAAACCATCCATTTTTCTTTTCTATTACAAGTTGATATTTACGGCACGTAGCTGTATAAAGAGAAACACTACAAGGGTCACGTAGGCCCTAAAACATGTGTAACTCGACCCCTAAACGAATATTTTGTTATTTTATTTAAAATAGGGGAATGATCTATCAAATAAGCAGATAAATTTAGGAGTCATAGGAGGTTCTGATTGTATTTCTGCTCCAAACTATCATTAAATTTGAAAAAGAAAATGTCCTAATTTACAGCGTCACAATGCAATTAAATAAAAACGTTTTGTTTTCGTAATTATTCTTAAACTAAAAGTTATCGTGTAACCATTATCAGAAACTAGTAAAGATTTTATACAGTCAAATTGACATAAACCTATCATCAAGTGAAAATATCATACATATAATAAATTTTGCATTGCATGGCAGATTTCATGGGTTGTTATCCCACAAGTGTCCCGTTTTTGGTCCCCTAACGTTAGTGTGGAAAAGATTATAGAATCCTTTATACATTTGATCTCTTGACAACAAGACAAAAGGAATCAAGCGGCAGCTTACTGGTTGAATTGGTCGCCTTTGATTTTGGTGAAACTCCTCCGTGATATTCAAGGATAGGTATGTTTGGAGTTTTTTCGTTATCGAATGGCTAATCATGAACATTCTATTTTGTTATGACATAGCCCAAGGCTGCTGTGAAGACAAGGTTATTAAAAGCGGAATTCTCGATAACTGGGATACCAAAGCTGGTGCTGTTCGTCAGGTTTGATGTCTTTGCCTTCTTTCAGCTTTTATGAAGTATATAAGGCTTACACCGTCTTGTTGTCATCGTTATGCATGGTCTATTACCATCTTTTTTAACATGTTTTTAACTTGATCTTTTGACATGTATTTCTAGTTGTTAAACAATTTCAGGCTAAAGGTTAAAACCAACATTTTCTGTAGTACTGGATCACTAAAGTCAAAAATTGTTTTACTTTTATGAGGCTGAAGCATTTATATGAAGAAAGAGCAATGTGTTGAAACATTTTTATAGATCTATATTTACGGGGAGTTCATTGAACTTGGTTAATGTTTCGTTGCATTTGTTTATCTACTTTTCGGAGTATGACGGGGCTGTTGTAGTCCTGCGGTGGCTTACTTTAGTTGAAAGTTTTTATGAATTAGTTTCCGTTCATTGATTCAGCTCACAGATCATACTTATCTTATCACGATAAGGATATTTTACTTTTATAGGCGTAACAACTAGTGTAGACAATATCAAGTCGTTTCAGAGGTCAAAAGGGTTTAACTATACTTGGTTAAAGATTTGAACAAATTTCCGGCTAAAAATTAAAAAAACGACCAAAACCCCCACAAAAAACACGTTTTCAAGCGGCATCGGATCATCACAATCAAATGCTATTTTAAATTTTATTAAGGCTGATGCATTTATATGAGTGTGAGCGACGTGCTCAACCATCATGAGGACAGGGGAAGATGTTTTTAGCTATGTTAACGTTTCCTTCTCATTGTTTCAGTACAGCAGTGCCTTCTATATTATTGCTAGATATTTTCATTCTCATATGGTAAAAGTAGCAGTGGAAGCGATATGGTCGTGTTAGGGGTCAAAAATTGGTAACATTTACTTTTTAATTTGTCCGCAAGTTTTATTTTCGAATGCGTATTATTGGTATAGACAGTACACAATGCAATGAGCTGCATGCTCATATTTAGGCGGCCCAAAAGAGGTGCATTAGTCTTCGTTATAGAGCAAGATGGCTTCGCGCAGTGTTGGATCACAAAAGTCAATATTTTGTTTATTATTTTCATTTGAAGAAATTCCGATGGGCAGTTATTCTTATTGGTTTATTGGAATTTGTTAAACGTTTAAATCAGGGTTTGCTAACAATTTTCGTATTTCACGTTTCGTCATTTTTCCGATATGATTCCTTGCTCATTTAATGTTTCTATAAAAATTTCTTGACTTTGATTTTCGTTCCAATTGATAAAAAAATACACAAAGTAGAGAACGGTCTGACATGTTTATTGGTCATATTCATATTAAGAAAATATTTAGTATTCTTCGTTTTATTGAAAACAAAAATATTGATGCTTTTTTCATGCTAATTTAACAGTTTGTTTTCAAGCTTGCAGTTGGACCTGAATTTTCTTTCTGGGATTATTTATTTGAATGTTAATTTTGTTAATTCGGCATTTTCTGCATCAGTTATATGTAATAATAGTTTAATTTCCAATACTCTGATCCCCTCATTTGGTTATTAAGTTTATTTAGTTGATATTGGCGTGTAATCTGTCTCGTTAATTAACGATGATGCATTCTGCTCTTTTGTAAATTATTTTCCGTTTTCTTGATAATTCCCTTTTTATTAGTTTGTCTTCATATATTTGACTATTCATGACAATGTTTTCATGGGTTAACTATTCACACTTGTGACCCTATCTCTATTGTATATCCTTTCACGGGAAACCTGTTACGTTTCGACTTTATCCATCAAGGTCATCAATAGCCATTTCCCACAAATCTAGGACTCGCTGGAGCCCAGTCAGGAGTAGTTCTATGACACAATTTCTATTTTGCTGTTGTTGTTTCAAGGTCCATGTATACAGAACAACATTCCATTAGGTCCATGTGTTACTCTGCTACCAAGAGGTCTATTTTACGACATACTTTAAGTAAAATTCTCTTCTTTTTTTTTAAACTTACCGAACTACAATGTATTACTTTCTGTACAACTGTTTTTTGTTATACTGTCTTCAATTGTAATATTTTAATTCCAATGTCCAAATTCCAAAAAGCAGTTGTACATCAATTAATGTTTTTGTTTACTCTTATAAATTAATGTTAACGATTAGGGTTGCTACAATACGTTAACTGACATCATTATTATATTTAATGTTATATATACCTATTGCAAATTGAACGGAGTGGAGCCAGTTAGGGCCTTCTGGTGGCTGGTTTTATCTATCATTGATACAAATGTATACTTTCTCTTTGATGTATTATAGGTAAGGATACCTCGCTACCTTAGTGTAAAAACACTTAAAGTTTGTCAGCAAGTACTCCGATTAAGTTCAGAACCGTCTACCGTGTAATAATAAATGATTGACATAAATGGATGCACATCAAAGTATGATATTATTTTAAAGTTTTGATTTATTTTGGCTATTTAATGGGATGTATTACCACCACCTAAAAGACACCTAACACATGCGTTTGGGTTGAGGTCCTTACATCTGTGAGTAGAATGTTTACATAACCTTTTAGGTTATGAAGCAAGTATTTTATACATTATACGCGCTCGCCTAAAATAAATGTATAAGATGTTTGTCAGGGGATGGTTATATCTCCCATTATGTTAGCCAAATTATCAATTAAAACTATAGAAGAATATTATACTTTTATGTGCATATCTCTATTTCAATTATCTGTATTCCACTGTACATTGTTCTAAACATCACGAAAGCACTGGAAGACAAAATTTAGGTTTTATTACGGTAAGGTAGCGAAACACTTACTTGCTTTGTTTCAAAAAGTAAAGATGTAGTCAGATATAATTGTTCGAGTGTTGACTAATTTGACAGATAGATGTAGTTCCAAATAAAAGTAGCAGTTGCTGTCTGGCTTTTGTACCAAAACTTAGCAATTATGAATAAAAATGTTCACTTTGTCTTGAGATTTTGTAAACTTACTTATATGATTATAATGAGTTTTTAGGCACAAAATAGAACCTTTCGTTAGCATGATTGATCAAATATATAACCAGGTAACAATAACCTACTTATCGACGATGTTCTAGATTTTGTCGGTCACTTGTATCATGTACAGATTTAGTGTTAAATGATACATCAAAGGTATGAAGAAAGTTTGAAAAAACGTCAAACAGAGGCCAATTGTGATTTTGGCCCCTCATATCTCGAATTGATCCTAAAACTTACCTTAATTTCATGTCATAGTATGATGGCAAAATCAGAATGTATGTATATGCAAAATAAAATCTATCGGTAATAGCACAATTAAGCCCTACTCCTTCATTGTAACTATAATATATCTATAAGTATTGATTTCATAAGTTATTATTTGAATCACCTATAACAAGTTTATAATTGTATTACGATAGTAAATCTTGTATTTTTTGTATGGCCTTTTTCCAGTAAATTTGATACTAGCACTTCTATGAAAAATGAACAACAAGATATCTTTGGTGTATATTTTATTTTCTTGTAAGAAAATAAATTGCACAGGCTGGTAGTATTTTTGAATCATATCCAACGTCGCCTTCCCAACTTTCTTTACGAGGCAAACTTTAAATTAAGGTTTAGAGCTAGCTAGTGAATCCATATAACATTATTTATGTAAAATAACATTACTCATATAAAGGTTATATATATACATTACATATAGTGTATATATATCTTCATTACACATGTAAAGAGTATCTAATTACTTGACACATACAGAGTGTATTTGTATACATTACGGATGCAAAATGTATCTAAATATGAATTACACGTGCAAAGTGATTTCCCGCTTAACTTGGGGAGGAGGTAGACCTTGTCAACGCCCAATTACATTAACTTTTTCAAATGGTTCCATTTGTTTACAGAATCTCTCTGTGTACACTACTCGTATTATTCGGGTGTCGTTATACAAAGAATATCGTTACAATCAGAAGTTATGATTGATTCGAAATTAATTGCCATGCCTGTTCAATGAAGCACACAACTTCTGTATTCCAATTCCCAACAGTAAACACTGATCTTACCAAGTCATTGTAGAGAGCATATGGAATGGGGATTACTCCAGAGAGTAGCGTTTCAATACTTTCGTGCTACATATATACATGTATGATTGATGGAACAATGGAACCTCGTTATTCCCAATACCCAAGTTGTTTCCTTTTATTGAAAAAAATATCATTTTGGTTATTTGTTTGTGCGATCTCTCTTTTGCTTTATTTTATACAGAAACCATGTTGGAACCTCGATTTGAAAAATACAAACTGAATATTGTAACATTATTAGTTAAGATACAATCTACCTATACATTCTATCAATGGGACCGTCCACCCCTTTTGTTTCCGTATCGAAATTCTGGAATTTGATGTTCTGGCCACTGGCTGTGTAACCGTGCGTCAGGACTAGTTATGGCTGAATCAACGAGGACTATTTATAGGTCATTTCACGACATATGGTTGCAGGAGTATAAGTGGTATAAAAAAAAATTGAACATATTAATCAATTATTACAAAATAAATAATAAAACTTGTTCAGTATAAATAATCGAAAATAAAATTATATCATTTTTTCATAGAAAATGTAAGATCAATAACTTAACCGCAATTCTTTCAAAAAACTTCAACCAGATCTTTTAAATAATAGTCCATGAATTAGTACAGATAAGCCATAAAGAGGTGATTGTATCCTGGTCGAACGAGAGGCAATCGGCCAAGCTTACCCGATGTCACCATGGAAACGATTGACGTATGGGCTTCTGATCGTAAAAGTCGGTATCTTCTCATGTAGTTGTCTTCAGTATCAACAGTGTTTTGTAATTTTTGATGAAATACCGATAGGAAATCTCCGAATCCCTGTTCGACATACTCTTAAAAGAATCATATCCTGTTGTTATCCGGATATCATTTGTTTTCGAGAATTGCAGATAGCTGTTTTGTGTAGGAGGGAGAACAATATTACTTTCGATGAAGAAATGAGTTGGTAGAAAGATAGGAGAAAATACATGAGATGTACTTCTGTGGTATGCCAAAGATAACAATTTGTCCTTTTAAACATGCAATTGTATCTACGTGTTTTAAACCATGTCGCATTCGCAAATATCACGTGTACAATTCGGTGGCATAGCAATTCTAAAAAGGCATAACTCTTTCCCCGATTCGGTACCTAGAATAGGTTTGACGACCCATACAAAAAGGTTTGAGTATTTATGATTTTAATCAGAATATCTTCTAAAAATGATACAGTTACCGTAAAGGAATGACAGGGCACCGTAGACTTTAGAATTTACTTTTTGTCTAATAATCCAGGTCCCACATGTGCGACACATCTAAAAGTTGAAACTTAACCTCGATCAACATTAAATCAATGTGCTTTATAAAAGTTGATGGTCATTAAGATGCTTGCCACAAGTAGGCCCTGGCTATTGGACGTTCAACGGTTAGTCCATATGATGTTTCTAATGAAACTATATTTGCAATACAGAGCCTCGTTAAATCGAGCTACCATTGATCACAAACAGATATTTACCTTCCACAATAACATCACTCCGGATTTATTCGGACTTAAGGTGTTTTAATTAACAATATCCACTCATATACAAATACACTTTCATGATAACAAATTATTCAGCTGACAAGCTCGCCCGCATGGTCTCTTAACGTATGTATCAGTTATAATGTTCACAAGTTAAGGAATTGTATGTAGCTGCTATTCTGATAACATATACACTGTGTGCAGTAATTTAGATGCACCAGTGATCAGAAAAACTTGACTTCGAAATAGGTTCACGTTTTCCGACTTTCGCAATTTAAAGTTCTTCTTTCCTCAGGGCGCTTTTCTTTCCGAAACAAAAATCATCCTTGCCTTTCCTTATGAAAACAACAGTTAGTACAGGCTAACGAGGTCCAATTGCAATTATCAAACATAAACAAATTACCTACTGTGCGTCCTGTGATAACATGATACTGACATCTGGATGTAGCTGATAGAACGATTTGCCTCTGAATGTTTTGAACAGATCATGGTAACACACTTCTACTTTTTGAAACTGCAATTAACATTTTCCACATCTTTATTAACAAAATCAATATGCACTTTCTCCTAAACAGATTTTCACATTTCTCCTGCAATATGATATCGTTTTGTTTTACGGTTTCGAGATGATCCCTATAGGCACTTGAGTGTGTGACATTACAAGGTTCCGTCAGACGCTGATTCAGACAATGCTATGATCCAGACCTGTTAATCCCCGGAGGTTAGTAATCATCGGATGAGAAGCTTCGCAATAAGTCCAAAGCGTCTTCATAACTTGGTCTGCAATTTAAAAATAACAAATCATATTTAATATGATTTTCAAAATTATTGTTAAGAATAAAACATTGAAAATGTCTACTCTGCCAAATTGTGCCAAAAAATAATAAAGAAGATCGCTCGAACTAGTCATAATAACATAAAATCTATTTTTAGACATGAAGAAAGAAGAATATCTAACAGCATAAACATAATGTACACATGCTGCTAACTCAACGTCTAATGATGGTTATGGAAATTGAGAACCTTGGTCATTTATAGTGAAAATATGCTTAAGCTCCGGCTATGAAAATATTTTGTTGATAAGTATTTGTGAGATATCATCCTTCATTTTCTTACATTTCTTAAATCGACCAAAGCTTAAGCCATGATCATATCGTAGACTTTTGACATTTCAAATATTTTCGAAGAAGGTTTATAAGAGCATTGATATTATAAAACAATACTATTATTTTTGTTTGGGTAAAGGAGGCTTAAATCATAAATACTTAGTCTGAGAATGTATAGGGTGGCAAATGGGATCTCAGGAACAACCTATATATTATGATCAAGATGAGCACATGAATTTGCCTCTATTTTTTTTTTAAATCTTATCAATTACAATGCTTCCATCGTCAAGTGAAAAGGAAAATAAAAAACTGATATTTGAGCTAAAAATCGACGAAACTAAGGCAAATGTGAACAAAGACAGATTTGCGCGGATACCTTTGAGACATTTATAAGGAGACTTTGATCCGGTATTCTGAAAAATGGAAGCGTCTTCTGCTTCATCGACGACACTATCCATGTAAAAATAGGACAAACATTCTAACTCCTTTTCGATATTGAATATAAAACTCCTTCATAAAAGAACTTCTATTTTAATGAAGAATAATTAAGAAAATTATAAGAATATTTATTAAAAATGAGATAATTAGGATTCTACGCGTGTTAAATGATTTCCACTAAAATGTTTTTCTTCAGGACCATCAGACAAAAATAGCAAAACAAAGGAAACGGATGTATGAGGGATATGCATTTACCTACACATTTAATAAAGAATGTGTTAAGAACAAACATGGCATTTAAGATCACACCATATTACAACATGTGTAGGGATAGGGGGTTGGTTTAGGAGGGGGATGGGTTTTCTCAACAAATTCCATAACAAGACGATACCTTAAAACCATGCTGTTGATCTAAATGCTGAATCGACCAAACCAGATCCATTAATTCAGCTATGATGCGATCCTTTGTCACCGATAACATGCACAAGTTCAAATAAACGTGTGGCATGTTCATTAGCGGCCGTGTCTGAGCGGTGATTAGATTTCGGTAAATGTACCGTTGTCTCTTGTTGACAATGTTAGGATAATTGGATACAAGTAGAAGCCGAAGGCGCTCTCCTTGTACTAATAAAAATGCTCTTAAATAAATAAAGTACAACAGAAATTAATTAACTAACGTTGCAGGGAATTTCGGCAAGTTGAAACGCATCATTACCGGTACCATGTGAATTTATCAACAACACAAATTGTGACGCCAAACTTCAAAAATAGGAAGATATTTTGATCAGTTGAATTTAAAGCGTTGGGGGTAATCAGATGGATTAACCACATTCTTACCTCAATAACCGTTTGTTTTGACAGGATGAAAAAATAACTTTGTTATGACAGGACTTGTTGACTTGTGGTGTAATAAGGAAAATCAAATAAATTTCATAGGAATACATAGGGCCTTGATAGAAGAGAAAAGACTATTTACCAGCTGAAGTGATAGAAACGACGTTGTAGGGCACGGGCAGGACACTTTATTATTACAGGGTAGTGCAAAATGACACAATGGATACGTTTTCTTATTGTGAATAAAGGAAATTAAATCATGACAGAATGGTTACTTACCTACCTGATTGATTTGTTCCGTTCATTTTGCGAGAATGTAAAACATATTCCTATGACGGGTCAGCTAAGGGACCTGGTGGATAAGATTTCCTTATTGTTCAAGAAGGAAATGCCATATAACGACAGGGAAAACTAACGGACTTGGCGGATACGTTTCCTGTATTTTGCAAATAGGAAAGGTATATTCTGATGAGGCAACTAACCGGAAAAACATATCACTATGGCAGGAAAATAGGGACCTTAATGTTTAAGAAGGAATTACCGTACAATTATAGCCTTTTGATGAAGTCGAACGAAATAAAAGGCTACAATAATTTTACTTTAAAAATATTTTGAACATATAGGAATGTAACTGTATAAACTGCAATAACAATAAACAACTTACTAAAATCGTTGTTACTTTTTATTATTTTGAAGCACCAGAAATCAAAATGCATTGGTACAATAACATCTGATATATATCAAATTCCTCAATTTAGAAATTTGATGATTGCATCAGTGATTGCATCAGTGATTGCGGGTGATGGGTCGTCGTGATACATTGTCATTTCAGTTCTTTTGTCTTATTTTTAAAGGCCTATGACGATTTCCTGAACCCCTTATATATAGATTACCTGATCTTGTTTGGATTTTACTCTACATTTTACCTATTTTTTATCTCAATTTCATGTAAAAATCAGCCAGGTCTTCGCCTATCTCACCGTTTGAAAACCTTTCAAGGTCAGAATTCTTCCCTTCTGACGTAAGGTATTCCCGGGATACCTTCACTGTAGTTGTGATGTTTCGGTTCGTGTTGTTTGACTCCATGCTATCTAGTATAGCATTTTTTCACTGTTTGTTGTCATGTAGTGTCAAGGACGTCGCAACGTTTGTCGATCTATTTTTAGAAACACCTAGTTAGCAAGTTTTTTACCACTCTTTTTTTAAACAATCAGTCATTATTTGTATCGGAAATCACATGACACAGTTCCAGCCAAACTATTGTTTTACAATAATATTTATATAACTGAAGGCTACTAACGGACTTGATGATTTTTTGCTTTATTGTGTATGACGGAAACTGTATTATTAGAGAGGGCTACAAACAGTCATAATAGATACATTTCCTCTAGTGTATAATTGAAACCGTTAAGCTTAATGTTCAACATTTCTATACTTTAATGAAGGAAACGTTTTGAAGTCAGTCAGAGAGAACGACTTTCTGTAATTATAGGAAATTAATTAGTCAGTATGTCTTACTTATTAGTCAGTATGTCCTATTAATTAGTCAGTATGTCCGTATTAATTAGTCAGTATGTCCTACTTATTAGTCAGTATGTTCTACAAATTAGTCAGTATGTCCTACTAATTAGTCAGTATGTCCTACTAATTAGTCAGTATGTCCTACTAATTAGTTAGTATGTCCTATTGATTAGTCAGTATGTCCTTATTAATTAGTCAGTATGTCCTACTTATTAGTCAGTATGTCCTTCTAATTAGTTAGTATGTCCTATTAACTAGTCAGTATGTCCTATTAATTAGTCAGTTTGTCCTACTAATTAGTCAGTATGTCCCACTTATTAGTCAGTATGTCCTATTAATTAGTCAGTATGTCCCTATTAATTAGTCAGTATGTCCCTATTAATTAGTCAGTATGTCCTATAAATTAGTTATTATGTCCTTGACGGGGTGATGCCCTTTCCCTGTGCTAACTCCCGCAGGGTACTCGACACGATGGCGACATTGATTCCTGGTCGACCTCTGTTTACTTTACGCGGTGATGACAAGTGAACCCGGGAAATCATCAGCAAACAAAGGCTATTGATAAAAAACATCAGATTTCCCAATAACAATTGTCAAAGAGTAAAGAGTCTGTGTTCAGTGAGGCATACAATGTTACAATGGCCTCGATCAGATTTGCGGTTTAATCCTAACATACATCTGCTGTCTGTCGACCTGATGGTCCTACTGCTATCTTAATGTGCTTTATGTTTCAAGAAACGCAGCTATTAACTCAAAATTAAGACAAAAACAGTCAGACGTTTTGCTAACATAAACACATATTATTTGTTTACCAGGACGATTGTCACATTTCTTGTAATCCCTCAACTTCTTGTATAACAGATTTGAATAAGGTATTTGATACGAAAAATTGAAATTCAATGAAACAAAGCTAATCGAGAATGCTAGCAGATTACTGTCGACGGCAGTTGCAGTACATTTCACCACAAGCTGTCCCTGTCGCAGTATAATCCGGGATATCAGATAAGGGAATCAGGCCTCTAATCTCCATCTCGAACGAAAATCCTATTTGTTAGGTGGATTTCCGGATGTTCCAAGACGCGTTGACATGAATAATACATTTTTTATCCATTTTTAAGGATTGTTTGGTCCGATTTCAAAAGTCGTTTGCTGCGTGATTTATTTTTAGCATAAATCATATTTTACGTAATTGTGATTTCTTCTTTGTTTTTCTAGTCACAGTTGGTGGAATCGATTGTCTCTTTCCCTTATAATGTCTCGGACTTGAGGCTACTACTGGTACTCCAGTACACATATAGAGAAGGTCCACGTCTATTCCCAGTTTCTTGCTGACTTTTAATCCCACATAGAGAAAGTGAAATGTGGGGCCGTAACACAACCTATACTTGTATATTTAGCGTTTCTTATAAGATTTCCTAAATTAGATCACCACAAACTTCTCAAACGATGGGAAACACTTTCACGCCGTTCATTGCGCCTCAGAAGTTTTATCAACATTGTCCAAAAACATGTTTTTTCGGCAATCAGACGTTCCGTCTCCATCCGCTATGTACTGTGGCTTCCCCAGGTTACCTCTCCCCACTATGTACTGTAGCAATCTCATGTCACCTTTCTCCTCCATGTAAGTGGCTACCTCAGTTCACCTCTCCCCATTAAGTATTGTAGCTACCTCAGGTCACCTCTCCCCATTAGGTTATGTATATACGTCAGATGTCTCAGTAAATTAAGTTGGCGCAAGAAATAATTACGCTTTGTATGCAATTTAGACCTAATAGGAGGAGCAGTTCCTGACCAAATCTATAACATGTCTATGTCATTAGAGGCCAAAGGGGCCATTTGGATTTTGGATTGACACAAACAGGAAGAACAGTTTGCTAGGACCTAAAACGAAAATGTGTTTTTGTAAGAAGAACTCGAAAAGATCTCAGGCAATCAGAGCCCAGAGGGGCCTTATTGGATTTCTTGATCGATTCGACTAAAAATAACCAAAAAAAAACCATTCTCAGTCAACCTCCTCATTGAGTTTCATTTTTTACCTATTAGAACTTGAGACTTGAAATTTGAGTTTGAAATGGGTTTTTAAGATGTAGACTGTTGGGATCATGGATTTCTGATCAACCTGAAAAACAATAACACTTGGACAGGGCGATGTCAGTAACATTCCCGTCAAATAACAAGGAAATCTCTTCAATAGTATTTACGTTAAAAATGCAAATGTTAATAAACGCACGAAGCACAAAGCAAAACTCAGATGACCTAAAAACTGTGATGTCCAAGGTTGACTACGCCGAATTCTTTGTAAAATTAACAATAGTGACTACTTTTAGGCATACCAGATTTTTTCTAATTCGTGAAACAGCTGCATTTGACATGACATTTGTTCTAGTTTCATGGAACAAGAATACATAATAGAAGCAAGGGAAGATAACTGTTATGAGGTGAGACATATTTACAAGATGCACTCAATACCTTCCATTGATATAAAATGGATATTAAAAGTAGCAACACATTGTTTCGGGATAAATAATATATGAAAGTTATATTGATTAGGTTGTTTTCATGCTATCCAGACAAAGTAATTTGTTCCAGATGAGAGAAGTATACCTCACATTGTGCTCTCGATTTCTATTCTACGAAGGATAAGAAAATTATATTATCGGAATGTAACTGTACTATATACCTAATTTTGAAGACTAGCAAAGCAAGACAACTGCTATATACATTGTATGTGTGTAACGTTGCATCTGAATGAACAATTCTTTACGCTGAGATGTTCCGATAATCTCTTTTTTATGCGGCTTAGTTTTAAGTCTTTTATTGTATTAATATATCCAGCGTATATGCGGTATTCGTATTTTCTCATTGTCGTATTTTCTCATTGTCGTGTTTTCTCATGGTCGTATTTTCTCATTGTCGTGTTTTCTCATTGCCGCCTAACTGTTATACTTGGTATCCCTTTGAACTGTTCAGAAGCATTACAATGGAAATAGGCTGATATGACGGAAATGATGGGTAAAATCAATCTTGTAATTGATCACAGCTGGTTCGGTAACGACAGGTTCAAATTGACAAGCCATCCACCCGACTCGTCTATAAGGGGAGATAACCGTATATTTTAGTGATGCTACCATTACTTACTTTTCTATACTACTGTCGTATGATGATATCACAGGTGAATCTCGTTTTCCGTATCTGAATGGAAGTCTCCCTCTTTTACCAAACCGGAAGGGAAGTTTGACCTTGAACCTCCAACATTCACAAGAGGTAATGGAGTAACCTTGCGTGCAAAGGGTGGAACATTCAATACTCCTCGCGACTGTGTGTTCGCATAAACACAGCAATAGTGCTACAACACATAGGCTCTGTAATGTAGTCATGTTGGACTGCCTGAAAACATAAACGAAAATAGGTATTAGTGTCAAAGTGAAAATAATTTTATGTAAATAAATCAACTTCCAAATGATTCACTTTAAGCATGCGTTTGACGTTACTTGGGAATACAAGGCTGCTAACAACGTATATGACCCCAAATGAACACGCTTTTCATCATTTCCATATGACTTCATACTTTCTAAACCGCCCAATCTATCTAAGTATCTTTCTATAACACCATTACCTTTTATAAAGAAACAGGGGGCAATGACTTGGCCTGGATATTTCTTAAGACACCCGTCTTTGTTTTTCTGGAGATGACAGTTCCGAATGAAAACATAAATATAGCCTAAGGCTTCCTTATTATGTTTGTCATTTACACAACGCTGTGTTTGACAATACAGCACACCCACGGCCAAGCTGGATATTTTCAGAAGAAGGTAGTGTTTTTTTTCAAGTTGTTACTTATTTCAATTCGATATTCATTCTGCAAGGGCAATTTGTTTCTAAGAAAAGCCGTTGGCAAAAAGGTGTAAATCTGATTGTTTTCGTTAAATGTAGTTCTCCTACCGCAACGGTTTTAATCATGTCACTGACCAAATGTTACAAAAACTGTTGGACATATTTTAGGTCCTAGAAATATAATTTCTGACAACCTTTTTCAATTTGTTATTGTTGACATATATTTGTAATTAACTGTCAAAATATGTTACAGAATTATCAAGGATATAAACAATAGAATGGTCAGTGTGAGCTACGTGAGAGACACACCTCTTTTCGAGGATCTCAACAACCTTCCAAACCATGAACACATCGTCAGGTAACCGCCTTCATAAAATCATCATAACTACGGTGAAAGCCGCTAATGATACTAACGCTAAGGTATTGTTCATGTATTACCATTGTTTCAATGTGTGTATTTATTATGTATTATCATGCTGTTCAATTTGGAGGAAATACAGATGATACATGTATATAATGCTAGCGACAAATAGCAGGTAAAAAAATACTCAGGTGATATATTGTCAAACACAGCGCCTACTTCACAAAACTTACATCATAATCCTGTCAATCATACTAGCACGTGCCTACCCAAGACAGCGAACTCCTTTATATAACAAGTTGTCATATTAATTCGCTTCTCTGGCTGGTTATGCTCATTTTAAAGACAAGCTTTAACTGAACAGATAAAGAGTAAAATGATTGTAGGTCCTCAAAAAGGGTTATAAAACCCCAACACCGGAACCGCTGAAACGGGGCCGGAAAAAAAATCGATTCCAATTAAGTAATAACAAAAAGACAAAAGCCAATAACAATAACAATGACCATCGCGTGGTCTTGTGAAATATAACGGATATATATATATAACTGATCTGATCTTTTACAAGACAAGGGTCCGATATAGGTCAATGACCGACAACTTATGACGTTTTTTATAACACATCCGCCGTAACCAACCAAACACACAATGTCCAATCATGTGTTTATTGACTATTAATCAAAGACAATGGAAACAATATTAACTGATAAAAATCAACAAGATACAGAGTTTGTGTGGGATTTATAGCGGTAATTTTAGGTCACGAAAATCGATAAAATCACGTTATTCTATTCTGGACCTATAAATGTAATAGTTGAAACGTCAAACAAAACCCTTTTTGTGCACATCTTGTATGGCTGCCTTCCGGTCTTTGTGTGTTTGCCGTGAATGTTATTATTTTATCACCTGTTTTACACTTTCGACTATGGTATCATATTGGAATTTTCAGTAAGATGAACACATATGTACTCGAATAGCAATAGTGATCCAATCGAATGCGTCATAAATTTGAGAACCTGCTTCAGAGTTTGTTTGCTGATTGGTGTTGTGTTTAACATTGATGACTATATCCCAAATCAATTGTTAAATCCAAAGGTTAACTATCGCCGTTATTACTTATCTTACTGAACAAATATTTCTGCCATTGTGTGGAGTTTAGAAACATTTTGTGTATATCTTCATTGATCCAGTAAACCATAGTTAACGAACTTTAATTATTTTGAAACTCATAATCCCCTAGAGCGTTAAAAATACATAAAGAGGGTGAATATGCATTCAATTTACCTATATAACAATACAATTAAAGATGTATTTATAAAATACATATCGTATAAATGACATTGTAATGTAATCGTATAGTAGGAACCCACGTGTCATAAAACAAACGTCTGTCCAACCCGGATTGGAAATCTAATAAACGAATCGGGCGCAATTTACATTTAATTCCATGGTTGGACGGAATGAAGATAAAAGCTCCGGCGGGTCATACACTGTTTGATATGTCGAAACCAGTTGGGATAGTATATAGAAAAGTCGGCAATCACATTATACATAGCACTTATACGAATGAAGCTTCCTACTCGTGTACGGTTTTGTTCGAAATAAATGGATTTATTGTACTAGATTGACCCGGAAGACGGTCGGACCCCTAATTATGGTCGTAAGTCGCCAAGATCAGCGCGCTTACATATTCAGCCGTTGGTAGGTGTGTCACATGAAGTTGAAGAGCTCTAAGAGAATCAGAATGTCATCGGAAAAACGGTATTCGTTTTTTCTATTAACGCATCGTAAAAGTTTACTACAGTAAACAAGACAAAACGCGCAGGCGTGAAGCGGGGGGATGATAACAGTTGAGCATATTTATTAATCTATTTTTTCTTCTGTCAATAGATAGGAATTGGTGTACTTAACCCTTTACTGAATGTCTAGGGTCTCTTTACCGACAAATGTGTTGTGAAATGAAGTAAGTTGATGGTTTGTACGTGTGCACAGAGCTGTGTTAAAGACATTAATATGTCTTTGAGCAAAATATTTTAAGTTATCGCTACCAAAATGAAAACAGAACCAGACTTTGAAAGTTGTGTAAAATTGATGATGTAGAAGAAGAAAGTAATCTTGTTCTTCAATTTTGTTTTTGCTGACATACGCAGGCCTCTTATAAAACCATATACTCTCAGACATACAAATACCATAAATTGTGTCTTTATGCCTAAAGAAAGTAAAAAGATAATCTTATTTGGCCATATATATCACAAATTCTTACGGAAGACGACAAATTGCATCGAATAACCTGATAAAGTGTTTGTCAAGCAACGTATAATCTGTTCGCAGTGCATGATTACTAAGCAGATAGATTTATCTACATTTATTTCCATGTATAGGTACGCGAAGCAGTGTGTACGTGTGTGGTTATATATCTACAGTCCTGCTGAACTGTCAATATGGACAACTGACCAGCTATATAGCTTAGTTTTACTGAAATTGAACTTTGACAGGGACTTGTTTTGATACGCGTTAAGGGTACTGCCAAGTGTAACTTCCTGTCCACTGTACGGTCATTGTCGATTTTCTATAATGTTAGGACTACTGTCTAATTACCGCCCCTTTATTATAGAGTATAACGGTCGGTGACATTATTTTGTAGTTCTTGATAACAATAATCAAGAAAGCTATTCAGCAAAGATTGTAGCTTGAACGTAAGACTTATGAGTGTTTCAGATATTCAAACGACGCCCGTTCGCATAAAGAGTTGGTTTGTACTAATTATAGAGTTTTTGACTTTAACCAAAATGTCGATAATCAGAGGTATATGGAGCTCCGATCTCTTACCTATACTTCGTATGTTCTTCAACAAAGACACAGATATGTTACCCAAATATAAATCTATACTTTCCGCGTATGTCAGTTGCTTGAAACAGATAAGTCTTTGTCTTATTGCTGTGTAATTACAGATACGTCTGTTATCGCAGCAGTGCATAGATATAAACATACCAAACTGACAAGAATATCAGGTTATCCGAAATCATCGTGTCTAGACGCGCCGTAATACGAGATAAACTTGGCTGAATGAGTTACAGACAAATCTTAACTTCGCCGGCCATTCTCAGAGAAAAGTCTGGCAGAGGGACGACTACAGGTGCAAGATTTATAGCATATGAAGTTAATATAGAACAGCTTCAACACACAAGGGCAGAATATAGAACAGCGTCAGTTATACCACGTGAAGTTAATAAAGTACAGTGTCAACACACAATGACATGATTTAGAACAGCGTCAACAGACAAGGACGCAATACATATATATTTTTCCTAATTGTTTTTAAAATCTCTTTAGGAATCATGATATCCAATAATCTATTAATAGTTTTTTTATTAATAATGTTTTTGTTTTGCTGTCTGATCGCTAATCCCCCCCCCCCCCCCCCCCCCCCCCCCCCNTGATCAGTAACGATGAAGATGATATTGAATTATTGTGTACGGAAACAGACATAATCATGTGATAGGGACAAACAGAAATTAACAATTTCTGTCTCCTTGATAGTGAACAATAATTGTTATCGATTGGTTGCAGTTCAAATGAACTCTCGTTGAAGGAAACATTGCTATTTGATCGTTTTGAGCTGCCACAATAGCTTGAATACGAGATGACCAACGTGATAAGGAGACGAGATATATACCAACAAGTGTATTCAACCTGCAGACATAGAACGTATCATTAACTCTACCTCATTCAGAGAAATCAGCATTTTTTAATATATGATTGACATGTTTTGTCATGAAATATACGCATCCCACACATAGACCTATGTATAGTGTAAGTTACTATTGTACTTAGTAAATTAATGATTGTGTTCCGTCCAATGTCGCGTTAAATATTTCTATACTTTTTCTGATCCAAAGATACTTGACAACCTTTTCAATCATTTTGAGTTATTTTTTAAAGCGTAGGTTGACTGGAAACCTCTGTTACGGACACGCTAGCTGGTGCTCGTGTATCTGATGTACATGTAGATGTTCTAGTTGGGTGACTTATAAGTACAGGGAATGTATAAGGCAAATGAAAAGTACATTTCGTACGAAACTAACGCCAATGGTCCATTACATGAAACGGAACATGTGTCAGTGAGTGCGATATAGATCTGTTAGCGACAATTGCTTCCTCTCGTGACCATGTGTGAAATTTCCTATCATTTCAATGAAGCAAGTATTTTTAATCAATTCTATGATATCTGTATCAAAGCAAAACTGTCCTTGTTCTTTGAAATGGCAAAGCATAACAATTCCGTAGCTGTCATGTGTGACCATTTTAATCAACTGTTATGATATTTTGTTTTCTGTGTCAAAGGCCTTGATGTTAATTGCGAGACAAGGCGACTGAGCTGGGCATTGATTTCATTCTGCTAGAATAGCATGCGAAGGGACATTTCTTTTACCATGGCAATAATTTACACTTAGAAACATTTTTTATAGTCACGTGAAATGTCAGTCGGAAATGGTTGGTGTTTGTGTGAGCAAGTCACTTATAAACATGTAGACATATTGAAATTTCGCCACTTTTTGACGCTGGAGCAGAACCTCCCTGAGGACCGGTTGTTGTCCATGGAGAAGACGAAGGTTAGCTCAGTAGATAACGACAATCGGTACAGTGAGTGCACGCACTGACGCATTCAAGCCATACTCATATATATTATCTTCGTACATATATCAAGAATTGATTCCATTTGTTTACAGATAAATCCTATTCATATTTATAAATTGCCTCTCATTTCTTTCGTAATCCGAAAGCCATTAAATTAATCACTACTTTGAAATGTCGACTCATTGCTTACCATTAACTGTTGTTTACGATTGACCAGAAGTAGCATTATGACGTGATATAACGGTCCAGAATGAAACGGTAGTGAAGCGTAATTATAATTAAAGGTCTCACTGAAAAATAACGGGGCCAGAGCGGAAGAGAGATTTTAATAGTCTGACAAAATTCATGAATTATACAAGCGTCTTTGTAATTTCGAACCAGAGATGAAATTAATGGAGAGGTCGAACTTCCGGAGATTGCCATCAGTGGTCAATATTTAAGAACTAATTACTTAATGAAACTCCAGTAAATAATTTCGTACGATATTCATTTGTGTAGAACTTATATTGCATTCTGACCTTAGTGCCATGTTATAGCGGGAACCGGGGTTTACATATTGATAGTCGATTTGGTCAAGTGGTCAATTGAAGTCGCCTGACCTTAAACACAGACGTGCGGAGGTCTACACACCAGTTAATAACTTACTCGTTTTGAGATTTATCGTATCACTTCCTCCCCATCAATTGCGCCGTCTACCAGCTCGTTATTGGAGTGGCTGATGGATAAGTAGCGTAAATTGAAGGCCCGTACATCGATGTACGGAAATTACACCTTTGTAGAGTATATATTAAGAGTAGGTGGCATTTCCAGTGGCGGTTCTGTATACAAATGATAAACAATGACATTTTCTTTATAGTCCGGAAATTTTTCACTTTGTTTCCTATTCAAACTATATTAATCGAATGAATGAATTAAAACAATGGGAAATGGGAAGCACTTTGGAAACATTGAGTATCTAACGCTTCATAACTGGTTTCTAAAAGAAGATGTCACATTGTATGGTAGGATATCGAGGTACTCGCAGCGTAGCATAACTAAATTTTAAAACTACATTTTGTACATCTTTCAAGTTTGGCGTTTTTTTGCATTACTTACCAACAACATATTCTAGTCAGGTATGACTGAGTCTGGTGCCACAATACACGACAGATCAGTAATAAATTACCAAATGTTCAGCGAATAAGTCTTCCCATGACAGCGGAAGTTGCAGATTACATATGCCCAATGTTGGTATAAATATTACAAACATAAAATTCACGAGTTGCTCAGAAGATTTGACAAAAACCCTGAGCAAATTAAAATGCCAAATTATTTTTTTCCTTTGGAATAGTAAATTATTTTGGAATGTAATTTTAAACGGAACTTCAAAAATGCATTTAAAAAATCAGGCTTCACGTAAGGACACACGCCATAAATATATTATGAAAAACAACCAGCCTATTGACTAGATGTCTCACAATATTTTCAATTGGAACCAGTTCTTAGATGTGTGGGACTGGGCCGGGTGATTGCCAGGTAGATCAACTGGATTAAGTGTCTGTCTAGATTTCGAAGGTTCGGGTTCCAATCCTTGTCTACAGAGAATTAAACAGTACAATTTTACTACAATCTTATCTAACAAAATCAGTTAATATCGGTTATATGAAAGAAATTGCTCGACTTAGGCTGTCAGCTTACAAATTAAACATTGAATCTGGACGTTATGTTGGCACTGTTAGAACTAATAGATTATGTACAAAGTGTAATCTTAATGACATAGAGGACGAGTTTCATTTTGTTTTAGTTTGCACAAGATATACAGATTTAAGACGGAAGTATTTAAAATTTTACTATAGAAATAACCCTAGTGTATATAAGCTTGTTCAATTACTTAATACACCGAATATTAAAGGATTATGTAATCTTGGAAAGTATCTGATAGCGGCAAATAAGCGCCGATCAGATATATGACAGTTTGTATGTGTGTATTGTTCATTCACCTTTGACCAATGTGGCTTTTTGTACATATGTAGATATCCTGTTTAATATATGTTTATACTGATAAGTCGCAAGACTTAAAGTTGATAAAGAACTGATATTCACATGGTAGTATAATTGTCTATCCACACGACTAAACTTTTAATCAAAACTAAAAATAATTGACAAATGAGTTGTAAAATATCGATTTTTTTGTGTATGCATAGATTTCCCTACATTTAAATTCAGTTTAAACTAACAAAAATATTAATGAAAGAAAAAAACACCTACAGACGTCAATGAACATTGGTTAAGTTTGAATTTTAGCAAAGTGGCGCTGCTAGTAATCTCGCGAGAACACCTTATCTCGCAGGAAACTCTTTCAATTGGTTATATCGATTGCATTTCAGTTAAGTATAACCATCGCAATGGCGCCAACTGTACTAAAAAGTAAACACAGTTGAATTATTTTCCTATGTTTCCTTTACCAGGAGAGGATAATGTGACAGGACGGAATGCTGTGCTGGGTGCTTTTAGCACGGTATTTCAGTGAGATAGCACTGCAAAGTCGGCATCAGATACGCACTATCACAAGGAGGCAAGAACAACAACATATTTTGTCTCCGGTACAGATATACACACATGCACAGGTACACAACACACATGGAGGCACGTCCTTAAATTAACTTAGCTATTAATAGGACGTAAAACAAGGTAAAACCAAAACCTTACCCGGAGGTCAAGCTCTAGAAACCTCCATATTTTCACTTAACCTGTAGGTCAATGTTCCAGGAACCACTGCATGTTTCGTTTGTCCGGAGTTTATGGTCCAAGAACATACCTATTATCCTTAATAAGGAGGTCGTAATCCAGGAACCTTTCTATGTTTCCAATGATACTCTCTATGTTTCTTTACTCTGGAGGTCAATGTTCCCAGAACCTGTCTATGTTTCTGGATATAGTTTCTTTACAATCACGATTTCAATCCGTTTCTAGTTTGTATGCGGCCGTGTTCAGATTACTGTGTCTTTAATAGTGTACGTGCGGTAATGTCCGTTTTCCCTTCCTCACATACCTTGAGACGAAGAGTGTTATAACTTATAATGTACATCATTCTTGGTGCAAGATTCGTCGATATCATTGGACTCGGAAATTGTTTCTACAAATCTGCCTGTGTTTCTTTCCGTACAGGGTTCTTCCATGGTGTAACTATACATAGCTAATGTACCTTTATAACCTTGAGGTCAAATGTTACAGTCTTTGAGCCGTATTCAGAGGTGAATGGAGCGTAGCGCAAAAATACCTCAGAAATTATAGCAAGGAGTTATATCTGAAAGAAAAATATATTAACAAGAACATTCCCTCAACTGGGATTCAAACCTTGGATCTCTTGTCTCTGAAGCAGGGGGTCTATCTATAGCACTTCCGGTCAAGCTTGGTATCAATTCAAAATGCTTTATTTCCCTGAGCTAACGTTATCTTTGTATGAATATCGAGTAAGTAGCACAAATGCATTGTAGCCTTTGAATGCTTTCATACTACTAATAATAAATAATAATAATAATGATAACTCGAGGTTCTTATATACCGCTTTATCATAACCCAGTTGGTAGGTCGTTAATTATTATCCGCGGTTATAGGGCCTTTGCAACCAGCCAATACCTTTCTCAACTCCCTGGGGAGCACACAGCCGGAGCTGCCATTTCGGCGCTAACAGCTAGCATTCAACAATTCTAGCGCTGCCCAACCACGTACAAATTTACAGTTGAGTAGACTGGAACAAGCGGAGTACAGTATCTTGCTCAAATATATAACACAGTGCCGTGCCGTGACTCGAACACGCAACCCTTTGGTCACGAGCCCGGCGTCCTACCACTAGACTACCGTGCCTCCGTAACACTGTAGAAAAGAGATGGGACACTCTACCTTTAAGCTGTCTCTAAAGTAAAAAAACCAGGATCGATAGTACTTAACGGGGTTGTGCTTTGCTATATCACGGTAACTTCTTGTGGTGAATTACATTACGTTATCATTCCTGAGGGAGGGAGATAGCTTTATCGAATTGTCACTTGTAGATTTACGCGAATTAGTGAAAAGCCCGGGGGACCGACATATCTCGTTGTGCTTACGTTGTGGACGTGTTTTTCATTTATCTTAATACATACCGATAACGAATTAAAACAGATCCCGGGGACATGGGACTTGCCATAATAGTGTTACATCTGTGGTGAATGTATTGTGAACAGTCTTGAAGGTGGACATTAGCCTTAGCAAATGAACGTATCCGCTCCGAAGACGCCAGCAATTTCCTTACCAAATTTAGAATGAATTGGGCCAAAGATCCCAGGACACTGCACATAGCTCCTGTCTACAATGCATTTACTATTAACATATAATCCCTGCTAAAGTAAATACAACTCAGGGATAATTCAAATCAACGTTTAGTGGGAGAAATTATTGACAACCTAAAAGGATTCACGATGTACTTCTATTTAGAAGATACAAAAAATGTCTGTACGAGATTTAGCTAAAATCTGTGTAAAATGGCATAACTCCTATATTTTTTTTAAGAGATCGAAAACTTAGGCTCAGGTGCGAAACTTCAGAGTGTGGTGATTATATTGATATTTGATTATAGTTGAACAAAAACTCGATATAAGCTGTAGGAGAAGTTGTGTGGACAAGATTCCGTCTACGGACGGACAGAGAAGCTAATTCCTAAGTTTTTGATTTTTGATGTGCATTTTTTGTGCTGATGTGATACTTTATGGATATTGCACTAACTGTTCAATACAAGAACAAAGGACAGTAAACCATGCGTAGACAAACCCAAAACTACCGCCTTAACGAAATCTTAAAACAAATACAAGTGCATTAAGACAAAAAAAACTCACATCGTGACTTCTCTGAACTAACAATGATGATAACTAACGGTCGGAAAACAATTAGTTATCAGATCAATTCTTAATTATTTAAAACAAGAAACAAATCTCGCTCGCTAAATCAATTCAAAATTACACAAATACACCAACGTCTGCAAATTGGTGCACAAAATTAACAGAACTTCAAAACGGCACGTGTTTGACAATCCCAAAGTGACAGCATTACAAACGGTATCATGTAATATTTCAAATGATTTGCAAAGTTTGTTATCGAACAAATATGGACTTGCGTGTTAATGTCACGTAACATCCGGGGCCATAGTCACGTGTCATCTTGTCCTCGTTATGTGACGTCCGGAACTAACTTCTGGATTTGCGACAAATCGTGATATTGGAGACAAAGCATGCAAGCTATCAGCAATCTTGATTTTATTTTCTTCTCTATTTCTATAATGAACAATGATGACGCTACCGTCAGACTGGTATCCATCCGTTTGCGTTAGGTACATGAATATTGAGATTAACTCAAATCATTGGAATCAAACGGTAGGGTTTCTTTTAAGAAAAAATACATTATTAAGCCAGGACCATTCCATAACACCAGGCATTACCACACACCATACTTTAATATCACGCACAATCACGATTCATATAAAAACAGCATGATCACAAATAAAGTTCAACGAAACAAACATGGATTCTGAAGAAAAAAAATGGTAGTCAAGGTTACCACAATAGCGTTATTTTTGTAAACGTAAAAACATAATTAAATGTTCCTTATTTTAACGACAACAACTACGATTAGCGCAAATGCTACCATGGTAACCACAGATTCAGAAACGTTTTACAATGGTCACCTTGGTTTCTGTCAATAGTCGGATTATATGACCGAGTAAGACAACGTGTCGGTAAATCAAAGTCATGTGATCATACTTTCAAGTCACGTTTATGGAAACGACATTTTGTCCCTTTGTTTTGTTTCGTAACAAACAAGATAATCTTCTTTTTATTTGGTTCATCAAAGGCGAACTTATGCTCAATCGTTTTGGTTTGTAACAGGCGACCATTGGATGCTTTGTTTTCGTTTGTTTTGGTCCGTAACAGACGACCAGTTGATGCTTTGTTTTCGTTTGTTTTGATTGGTAACAGACGACCAGTTGATGCTTTGTTTTCGTTTGTTTTGATTGGTAACAGACGACCAGTTGATGCTTTGTTTCGTTTGTTTTGATTGGTAACAGACGACCATTTGATGCTTTGTTTCGTTTGTTTTGATCGGTAACAGACGACCATTTGTTGCTTTGTTTTCGTTTGTTTTGATTGGTAATAGACGACCATTTGATGCTTTGTTTCGTTTGTTTTGATCGGTAACAGATGACCATTTGTTGTTTTTTTTTCGTTTGTTTTGATTGGTAACAGATGACCGTTTGATGATTTGTTTCGTTTGTTTTGATTGGTAACAGTCGACCATTTGATGCTTTGTTTTCGTTTGTTTTGATTGGTAACAGACGACCATTTGATGCTTTGTTTCGTTTGTTTTGATCGGTAACAGACGACCATTTGTTGCTTTGTTTTCGTTTGTTTTGATTGGTAATAGACGACCATTTGATGCTTTGTTTCGTTTGTTTTGATCGGTAACAGATGACCATTTGTTGTTTTTTTTTCGTTTGTTTTGATTGGTAACAGATGACCGTTTGATGATTTGTTTCGTTTGTTTTGATTGGTAACAGTCGACCATTTGATGCTTTGTTTTCGTTTGTTTTGATTGGTAACAGACGACCATTTGATGCTTTATTTCGTTTGTTTTGATTCTTTAAAACAAATGTTCCTGTTCCACTGATAAGGAAGCTAATTATTACGGCCATCTATTTTTGTAAATTAAGATATTCAGATTAAAAGCAGATCCAAGACTTATCAGAAAATGTCCCTGCCCTCCCTTTCAGGTTCCTCCGCCCTCTTGGTTCTTCCTACTATGCTACGGGGTGTCCCGTAAAAGACAATTGCGCTGTTCGTCCACACACTTTATACCCACAACGCTGACAGGAGTGATCAGCGGCCGGAGGACATGACAAGGGCGGAATTCAAGAATAGGACACGACTGACCATCAATCTGGCGGTCATTGTGGCCAGATTGAATCCTGTAATTGGATCACTTAGCCCGTCGAGTAGACTCTCTACGGCTCTGAACGATTGATTACATCCCGTCCCAGATCTCAGTCGCATCAACAAGCACCGCTACATGTATCAGTAGAGATCACGATGCTATCTATTTCTGGTTATTTAATAACTCAAATTGAAATAATTTCTTATTCTTACTCACATATAAGATTGGTCAGTATAATATCGTCAATCCGAACATGTCTAATCCGCACACAATGTTACCTGTACTTTGTTGGTATTTTCTTGTACCGTATCATCTATTGATTTTCAGGCTGAACATTTTTCATTCCAGTAATATTTACTAATTATGCACAAAAATAATATAAATGAAAAGAATATGTTCTCCGTTGAACCGCGCATAACTGTTCATTAAAGTAATTAACATAATTGTTTTAAACATGATTTTTTATTTGGAGTGACCGTATTAAGATAGTTGTACTGTACATAGATAAAGTTGATGCTTCAATTAACATTATACAACTAATTAAAGTTATTTTGAAATAATATGTTTGTCTTTAGGTAATTATTGACATCGAAACAGGTTTCATTCATTTATTTATTTGTTTTTAGTTTTCAAAGATATCTCTTCAAAACTCTCCTTTTCGTAATAAATGTTAATTACTGCGGTATGTCAGTATTTTTAGTAATTTAATACATAATAATTATCAGCTAACGTTGTTTCAATAACCCTATGGAATAAATAGACCGTGAATGGCTGGGAAATGATTGCTAGTCTATCGTCTGGTCGTAAACGCCTCCATTAATATCGCATGTTTTGGCTGCAAGGCTTAGAACGTGTCAAGAACAGTATACACCGTAATTAATAATACCGATCCCTTAAATGTGCGATTATGACATTTTTCGAAGACTAATTCTGTTGGCAATGCTGTTTTCAGTAACCTCCTTTCTTCCAAATCGTTATATTTCATCAATCAAAAATCTGTATTGTATTCATTTTGGTTTTGGAACGTGACGCCACAATCAATTTGCAGTATTACATTTTAACTAATAAAAACAACTCCATCCTCCACATCACCAGTGATATTTCTCACCACGGCTGCTTTTTATCATTGGGTGATGTGAAACAAATACGTATTCTGTTAGAAATATTATTCACAAAGGTTCAATCTTTTGGTTATTGCTGTTAAGTTTTAGCTGAAACACATTTTTATTTTAAACGATACTTTATGGATTAAATTAAAGCCCCCTCCCAAAGAATAGGCAATGCATTCTGAGAACAACATGAGATACCAATACATATCAAACGTAAATGAGATGGTCTAAAACATGATAGAAGGGAGAGAGAGTTATGATTCACTGACTAAAACTTAGCGAAATGTCTGACTGGATAGACACGAAATCATTCAACACATTATATAACATCTGTCCATCCATCTTTCTTTGTCGTCATGCACAATACAGTCAAGCCTGGTAATGAGACCACCTCTATTAAAAGAGCCCACCTGTGTTAAGAAGCCACTTTTAATATTCCCCATTGTAGTAAGGTTTTGTGTGCAATGCTCGTGGTTTAAGAAGTCGTTTTTAGTAATCCTCACGGCAGTGAGTTATTTGTAAAATAAACCTATATCAAGAAACGACATGTGTTACGAGGCCACCTTCTGACTTCCCATGTGGTATACAATACGGTTATGGCTGTACTTCTGTCGTATCCTCGAAAGGCTTCATCTTTTTCAGCCTGACCTTAAGTAACTCAACATATGCAATATAATTTGTTCAAACATATTTACTGACGAATGCGGAGTAAAACATAAGGCACAGTACAATATCCAACCAAACAGTTATAAAATGTCACCACCTGACAGAACTAGGGGTCAAAGTTCAGAAAGATACATGAACCACACGTGACCAAAAAGAAATCTTATTACACTTCTGCCCCGGAGCTCGTGATGCTATTGGCTCCATATGTCACGTGTCGATATAATAAATCCCATATCCTGTGTGTGACACTGACTGGATACGGGTAAGGTTTTGGCTGCGACGTCACGTTACATTTAAACTGTAATGAAATAATTTCTTTTGAAAAACAGCTCACTAAGCTAGTGTGCCAATTCAGTAAAGTCAGTTGTCAAAAATCGTACAAATTGCACTCTAATACTGCAGGCAGTCAGAGGGAAGGGTAACATTTAACCCATCCCGCCCCTTATTCGATGAACAATATTTTATTAGAAATGAGTGGTTTAAGTAATAAACAACGAAATCCTAAGTGTGACTGTTGGAAAGCACATTTATAAATATATAAAACTATTACGTTTGCATAACTCAGCTTGAAAGTATTCAAGGAAGCACGATATTGTTTTTCCCGTTTCAACAATGTTTTTCCAAAATGATCTTTTTCATAATTCTATCTTAAACCCACAGTTGCTGTAAAATGTCGGGCTGTTTACAACTGCTCAGTGTAGTGAGAAGTGGTAGGAGTACCCCCATTACTCTTATATCTTGTTTCTAGTGCTGAGTAAATACTCTATCTGTAGTATTTGTCGCCCCATGATTTCCTGACCTTATTGCATTTGGCCGGAGCATTTACCGACATTCACACGATACAGCATACGTTATAACACATAACAGTAACCATGGAAACAAGATGGCCGCTATTGTTTATTGCTCTGTGGCCAGAGGTCAAACGTTACAGTTACAGTGGTATACATTCTATAAATACATAATTCTAATTATGGAAAGATTACATCGTCTTTTGAAATACACAAGACATAAAAAAAAATATTGAACGGTATGCTAACGGGAGAACTTGACCGATAGCAGCAAAGAGCATGGCGAATAACAGTTGATAGCCTGACCAATATCAGCACAGAACCTGACCAATATCAGCACATCTTTCGACAGATAGCAGTACATAGCTTGTTCAACACCAGTATCAAAGAGCTTGACCAATAGCAGCAAAAGAGCTTGACCAATAGCAGCAAAATAGCTTGACCAACATCAGCACAGGGCCTGACCATTAGCAGCACATATGTTCACCAATAGTAGCAGAAATCTTAACCGACAGCAGAACAGAGCTTGACCAATTTTAGCAATGAGATTCACCAATAACCACACAGAACATGACCAATAAAAGTACGAATATTGGACGAAAACAGAACATGAAAAAACGTGTTAAACAATTAAACTTGCCATAGTGAAGATCCTTAAAACAAGGCGTTAAAAGCGGAATCGTGTTGTACAAGCTGGATTTTTATTTCAAGCGACTCTGTCCGTCGAGACAATGTTTAAAGTTCCGGACGTCATTGTCAGTTCTCAAGCCGAGCACTAATGTAATTGTCCTTTACATTTTCCTTTCCGGGAGCATTGAGTACTCCCCAAAGGAATAACCACGATATAATCACCCAAAACATCCCAAAAGTAATGATTCAACCAAATAATAGTGACGTGTTCCGGTTTAACTAACCTCATTGTATTTAAGCATATTTGACTGGCCAATCCAGCCATTCACGAATCCGACCAATTTCTTCCAAAACCTTATAATTTATAAAAAGGCTAAAATTAATATCCTGTTGAATTAAATATTTCTCAATCATCTTTAAAAAGTTGAATTTACTATATTAAGAGTATTCATTTGAAGGGCTTTCGATGTATTCCTTTATTTCTACCATAATTGTCCCTGTATATCAAATCACCGGCTTTCCATGAAGCGACAGAGGTGTTGTGAGCAACCCATTCCGCAACCCATGTGATTGGTAGAAATCCTAAACTATTGAATGTGGTGGTTTTAAGATTGGCAACCTTTGATTTTGTGCTCCGAATAAGGGGTATTCGCTCGCGAGTGTTTATCTTCGGTTTTTTTTCGTTTATCTAATCTCGTAAGGGACATTTAGTTAGCCAATTGTATTTACAATGTCTGAACTAAAGCAATTTGATAAGTTGCTAAAACGTATCGTTGTGCCGGTCTGTTTTGTTTTAGATTTAAAAAAAAATGCTTCAAAACTTCGATCATTGACTTTCTTTGTACTTAACCGAATAACCGAAATTAACACTTTTATTTTTTTTGCATTAGAAGCATTCAATAAACCACCTTTTTAACATTGTCGATAAAGTGAAACTTCCAATTCCTGAGAAAGTCCCTGTATGAATAGAAATACGTGTAAAAGTAGAAATGGCAACCCGGATTCGATAATGTTTTTGTTTTTTTGTAGTCCTTGTTAACATTGTTATCTGACTTTACACACGAAATCAAATAACGTTGTGTTTATGTTCTTACTTTGTTTCCTTTGAGACTTTAAAAATGGCATGGTACTCATGCCCCGAGCAAAACTGAAGACAAGTGCCACGTCTTTTTTTATCCCTTTCAATCTAAACCCGATGTATAAACGGTGAATGCAATACACAAGCAAGAGTAGGTCGATCTTATTTGAAACTCGGCTGATTTCTTTTCAATTTCATGGTTCGTGCGACAACATCAAATAGTATACGGAACAAAGCGCTCAAAAACGAAAGCTTACTTTTACCTATCATTATCTACAGCTGAGCATAACCTTTGTTCTATATAAAGTCAGTCTAGCACGAGTGAGCTTGAAAATTAAATTTAGCATATCCAACTGCAATAAATAGCGTAATTGAGAATTAAGATGGAATTGTTGCAGCATGCTTCATTTACCAAATCATTAATCTTCGGTATAGCAGATGTACATTATAAATCTCTGATTTCCCTCCTGATCATTAACACAACAGTGTACATGTAGTGAGATTAAATGCGACCACCATCAGATGGCAACTACAACGATAATCGTTATATTTGATAGTGGCTTTGATTGCTTTTGTCGTCGGTATGTTAAATCGCTCTACAGAACAAGCTAGGCCTCGGGGTGTGCGGCGTAATTCTCTCATTAAAGTTGAAAAATGCATCTGAAATCAAATGTACAATATAACATTACCATGTTCAACAGCTGTATGTATAGCGAAACCACATTAGTTTACACTTTTTTTCTCAATCTATAGGAAAATGCCGAGTAAAGAAAACAATTTGGATTAAGGTGCATTATCTAAAATAAACAAAATAAAACCCCAGAAAAACTCAAAACGTTCTTTACGTAAGATCCCATTTAATACTTGTATGTATTTGTATCCATTTAAGACTTGTCGGTATCTGCAACTATTTTAGAGCTTCTTGTACTTGTAGCCGTTTCAGAACTGCCTTTTATTTGTAGCCCTATCAGAACCACCTGTAGCTTAAGATTGGCGGACCCGATTGTTTTTGCATTCACTTTAGGCCCACTTTGTGTACTCGTCTAAGATTTGTCTGTTTAGTAGCTATGTCAGAGCCTCCTGTATTTGTAGCAATGTCAGAGCCTCCTGGATTTGTAGCAATGTCAGAGCCTCCTGGATTTGTTGCAGTTTCAGAGCCTCCTGTATTTGCAGCAATTTCAGAGCCTCCTGTATTTGTAGCAATTTCAGAGCCTCCTGTATCTTTATAACAATGTCGGAGCCTCCTGTATTTGTAGCAATGTCAGAGCCTCCTGTATTTGTAGCAATGTCAGAGCCTCCTGTATTTGCAGCAATTTCAGAGCCTCCTGTATTTGTAGCTATGTCAGAGCCTCCTGTATTTGTAGCAATGTCAGAGCCTCCTGTATATGTAGTAATGTCAGAGCCTCCTGGATTTGTTGCGGTTTCAGAGCCTCCTGTATCTGTAGCAATTTCAGAGCCTCCTGTATCTTTATAACAATGTCGGAGCCTCCTGTATCTGTAGCAACGTCAGAGCCTCCTGTATCTGTAGCAATGTCAGAGCCTCCTGTATCTGTAGCAATGTCAGAGCTCCTGGATTTGTTGCAGTTTCAGGGCCTCCTGTATTTGTAGCAATGGTAGAGCCTCCTGTATCTGTAGCAACGTCAGAGCCTCATGTATCTGTAGCAATGTGAGAGCCTCCTGCATTTGTAGCAATGTCAGAGCCTCCTGTATTTGTAGCAATGTCAGAGCCTCCTGTATTTTTGTAGCATTTTCAGAGCCTCATGGATTTGTTGCAGTTTCAGAGGCTCCTGTATTTATAGCAATGTCAGAGCCTCCTGTATCTGTAGCAATGTCAGAGGCTCCTGTATTTGTAGAAATGTCAGAGCCTCCTGCATTTGCAGCAATTTCAGAGCCTCCTGTATCTTTATAACAATGTCGGCGCCTCCTGTATTTGTAGCAATGTCAGAGCCTCCTGTATTTGTAGCAATGTCAGAGCCTCTTGTATTTGCAGCAATTTCAGAGCCTTCCCGTATTTGTAGCTATGTCAGAGCCTCCTGTATTTGTAGCTATATCAGAGCCTCCTGTATTTGTAGCAATGTCAGAGCCTCCTGGATTTGTTGCGGTTTCAGAGCCTCCTGTATCTGTAGCAATTTCAGAGCCTCCTGTATCTTTATAACAATGTCAGAGCCTCCTGTATCTATAGCAATGTCAGAGCCTCCTGGATTTGTTGCAGTTTCAGGGCCTCCTGTATTTGTAGCAATGTCAGAGCATCCTGTATCTGTAGCAACGTCAGAACCTCATGTATCTGTAGCAATGTGAGAGCCGCCTTTATTTGTAGCAATGTCAGAGCCTCCTGTATTTGTAGCAATGTCAGAGCCTCCTGTATTTGTAGCAAAGTCAGAGCCTCCTGTATTTTTGTAGCAATTTCAGAGGCTCCTGGATTTGTTGAAGTTCCAGAGGCTCCTGTTTTTGTAGCAATTTCAGAGCCTCCCGTATTTATAGCAATGTGAGAGCCTCCTGTATTTGTAGCAATGTGAGAGCCTCCTGTATTTGTAGCAATGTCAGAGCCTCCTGTATTTGTAGCAATGTCAGAGCCTCCTGTATATGTAGCGATGTGAGAGCCTCCTGTATTTGTAGCAATGTCAGAGCCTCCTGTATTTGTAGCAATGTCAGAGCCTCCTGTATTTGTAGCAATGTCAGAGCCTCCGGTATTTGTAGCCTTTTAGAACTGTCTCTATTTGTAGCTGCTATTACAACCGTCTGTAGAAGGAACCATTAAATTCTCGGTATTAACTGTATCCATATCAGACCAGGTTGTTTTTGTATCCATTTAAGACCCACATTTAACCATCTCTGGCGCTCGGCTGCATCAATAGCCACTTCTGAGCTTTCTGTATTTGTAGCCATTTCAGAACTTCATTTTATTTCTAGTGTCTTTTAGAGCATTCTGTGGTTGGAGCCATTTCAGATTCGGCATTTATTGTTCCCTTTTCAGACCTGGTTGTAGACCCGCAGTTTTGTTACCATTTCAGGTCCGTTTGCATTAGTAGCCATATCAGAGCTTCATGTATTTAAAGCCATATCAGACCATCATGTATATACTCTTTCTTGTTTTGGGTCCATTGAAATGTCTTAACCACAATGAAATCTTGATTTACGAAAAGCTTGTCACTTTCGCAATGTTGAACTGAGAGACAATAAATGGAAGTGTTCCCTTAAACGTTCAATAAGGATACGGAGAGGTGCCGCCTTTCCGCAAAATCTAATTTCCAAGTCTGTAACGTGGGTTTTTATCGTGTACACCAGTATAACAGTATACAATGAATTAGCTCACAATTGACGTATCATCATTAGCTCTTCTGAAGATTGCTGTTCAATGATATCTTTTATAAAAGCGTCATTCAATGAATTCTCTTGAATGTTGCTATTGAATTATACGTATATCTTTATTGAAGTGCTATTTCTTGAGTTTGCTTGAATGCCGTCATTGGAATATATTTAATTCGTATCAAACTTGGTCTTCATTGAAACACACCCACGAGGATTGAGTTATGATCATGTAAAACCAAACGTGAAAATAACATATTTTTTCTCATTAACTTCTATAAAATATCATTAATGTACAGCAGGGTTCCCTAACAATAGACAGAGCGTCCCTTCTCTCATACAGACACTCCTTAATTGTGTGCCACTGTTGAGATTAAGAATTGTGATTTATACGTTTCACGGTTCAGGAAAATTTGTATCTAATCATTTGATACAAAATTTATAAAGTCTATCACACCATTCACAAATGTTTCTCGATTATTCATGACGTTGCAATTGCTTATCCACATGCGGCAAATACAAAGACGTGTAATCGTACTTCACCACCGATCCGAAACGATGTCAATCATAACAAAAGCTTAGTCTGCAATTGACACGTGACTGCTTCAAATCCACGCCGACAATGTGAACTCCAAATAACCCGGTAGCCGTTTACTTAATACCCACTTAATGATGACATTTAGCGTTTAGTGCCTGTTCTCCGTCTGAGTACTCTCGGCGTGTCTTGGACAAAATATTCCACATAGGGCACATCCATTTTGTGAAATGTTGATGATGTTGATCTTTGTGGTATAGCTTTGACAAAGGATGTTACAAGGAGTAGAGCAATCAGATGCGAAGGATTTACCGTGTAAAACCGACAGATATAGCAGAACACAGAAAGGTTTAGGAACATGATACAAAATTAGAAGGACAAATCTATAAACATTATGAGAAAAATAAGAAAATTTCAGAAATGAAGACAGTGTAACTCACCACAAGGACTGTTCTAGTACAAAACTCAGAAACAAGAAAGGGGGCCAGAATAGATACGATCTGACAATGTAGTTGGTGCTGAACTGTAGAAATGTCGGGAAACAGTAGGACATAGACCACCAGAAATATCCCTGTACAACTGCACCACTTTTCGAAACGACAGGAGCACTGTATCTCCTCTTTGGAATGACAAGAACATGATACATCGCTTTTTAAAAAAATAACAAGAAGTTCCCAGAAAGAGACCACATCGCTTGTAGAAATCATATAGGAGTCAATTAGCAACACGTCAATAGCAACGGAACGAGTGAAGGTCTTAGAAAGTGTCAGATAATAGCGTGTCCACCAATGATATAGACTGTACACCCCAACTAAAACATAGCCCTACAAACAGTATACGTCTGGAGTAAGGTCAACTGGGGTCAGATCAATAAGACCCGATATAACTCTATAATGACTCAACCAATGATTCTCGAAGGTTAAAAAAATCTCATGAATTCTGGGAAAATCTGATCCAGAAACATACACCTTGGTTCAACCGAAAATCCTACATACGCTGAGGGAAAGAAGTGATCTTTCATAACCAAGCAAAGAAACTCTTAACTGGCCTGTTTGCCGATGCATCCTAAAAGAAAGCAAACGCACTAATAGTACATGCAGAAACAGAAAATATTTCACGACGTAATACAAGATGGACTAAATATTGACTACAACAATGACAACAGCATCTTAAATATGTTTTTATATCACTGATGTGTACGACATCTCTCTTTGAACATCTTTTAAGATTAAAAAGATTTGTCGCAACTAAAACTTCTGGAGCCAAAGCAACTTATCATTAAAGGGTAAAGTCACTTTACTGACTAGTGACGTCTATTCAAAAACTTAAATGACCTGTGACGTCTATTTAAAAACAAAAATGACATGTGACGTCTAGTTAACAACTTTACTGACCCTTGACGTCTACTTAACAACTTTACTGACCCTTGACGTCTACTTAACAACTTTAATATGTGACGTTAAGTGAACAACTTTACTGACCTGTGACGTCTAGTTAACTACTTTACTGACCTGTGACGTCTAGTTAATTACTCTACTAACCCGTGACGTCTTGTTAGCAGCTTAAGTGACCCGTGACATCTAGTTAACAACTTAACTGACCTGTGATGTCTAGTTAACTACTCTACTGACCCGTGACGTCTTGTTACCAACTTAAGTGACCCGTGACGTCTAGTTACCAACTTAACTGACCCGTGACGTTTAGTTAACACCTTTTACTGACTTGTGACGTCTTGTTAAAATCTTTTGTGACCCGTGACGTCTTGTTAAAAACTTAAATGACCAGTTACGTATAGTTAAAAACTTTACTGACCCGTGACGTCTTGTTAACAACTAACGTGACCCGTGACGTCTTGTTTACAACTAACGTGACCCGTGACGTCTTGTTAACAACTAACGTGACCCGTTACGTCTAGTTAACAACTAATGTGACCCGTTACGTCTAATTAACATCTTTAATGACCCGTTACGTCTAGTTAACAATTTTACTGACCCGTGACGTCTAGTTAACAGCTTTACTGACCCGTGACGTCTAGTCAACAAAAACTTTACTGACCTGGAACGTCTTGTTAGCAACTTTACTGACCCGTGACGTCTTGTTAACAACTAACGTGACCCGTTTCGTCTAGTTAACAACTAACGTGACCCGTGACGTCTTGTTAGCATCCTTACTGACCCGTGACGTCTAGTTAACATCTGTACTTACCCGTGACGTCTAATTAACATCTTTAATGACCCGTTACGTCTAGTTAACAACTTGACTGACCCGTGACGTCTAGTCAACAACAACTTTACTGACCTGGAACGTCTTGTTAGCAACTTTACTGACCCGTGACGTCTTGGTAGCAACTAACGTGACCCGTTGCGTCTTGTTAACAACTAACGTGACCCCTTACGTTTAGGTAACAACTAACGTGAACAGTGACGTCTAGTTAAAAACTAACGGGACCCGCTGCGTCTTGTTAACAAATAACGTGACCCGTTAAGTCTAGTTAACAGCTTTATTGACCTGGGACGTCTTGTTAGCATCCTTACTGACCCGTGACGGCTTGTTAACAACTAACATGACCCGTTGCGTCTAGTTAACAACTTTACTGACCTGGCACGTCTTGTTAGCAACATTACTGACCCGTGACGTCTAGTTAACAACTAACGTGACCCGTTACGTCTAGTTAACAACTACCGTGACCAGTGACGTCTAGTTAACAGCTTTACTGACCTGTGACGTTTAGTTATCAACTGCTGACCAGTGACGTCTTGTTAGCAACTTTACTGACCCGTGACGTCTTGTTAACAACTAACGTGACCTGTTGCGTCTAGTTAACAACTAACGTGACCCGTGACGTCTTGTTAGCATCCTTACTGACCCGTGACGTCTAGTTAACATCTGTACTGACCCGTGACGTCTAATTAACATCTTTAATGACCCGTTACGTCTAGTTAACAATTTTACTGACCCGTGACGTCTAGTTAACAATTTTACTGACCCGTAACGTCTAGTCAACAACAACTTTACTGACCTGGAACGTCTTGTTAGCAACTTTACTGACCCGTGACGTCTTGTTAACAACTAACGTGACCCGTGACGTCTAGTTAACAACTAACGTGACCCGTGACGTCTTGTTAACAACTAACGTGACCCGTTTCGTCTAGTTAACAACTACCGTGACCCGTGACGTCTTGTTAACAACTAACGTGACCCGTGACGTCTAGTTAACAACTAACGTGACCCGTGACGTCTTGTTAACAACTAACGTGACCCGTGACGTCTAGTTAACAACTAACGTGACCCGTGACGTCTTGTTAACAACTAACGTGACCCGTTACGTCTAGTTAACAACTAACGTGACCAGTGACGTCTAGTTAACAGCTTTACTGACCTGTGAAGTTTAGTTATCAACTGCTGACCTGCGACGTTTAGTTATCAACATTACTGACTTGTGACGTCTAGTCTTAAACCTTACTAACAAGTGACGGTTGGATAAAAACTAACGTGACCCGTGACGTCTAATTAACAACTTTACTGACCTGTGACGTTTAGTTATCAACTGCTGACCTGTGACGTTTAGTTATCAACTGCTGACCTGTGACGTTTCGTCAATAACTTTTCCGACCGGTGACGTTTAGTTATAAATCTGTGTTTCCTGTTGACAGTTTGAAGCATCTTCTTTTATAGATATTAATCATGACTTACATGAATTGTCAGATACAACATTGAATCTCAGACATCTCCCATAAATAAAACTACTATAAAAACGCGCATAAAATATCCGCTACATATTTCACGGTATTCATATCAATATAAAATGCGAAAGATAAACTTGATGGGCATGGAGATATCGATTTTCGAAACAATATATATAAATATGAAGGTTTTATGTGTAACTTGGCGTTCTTTTATGTGACATACAAGCAAGTGTTAATCATCTTCTGTATCAAATACACAGCTGAGCCACCAACGTCTCACATTGAACGGAGCCTGTTTTCTTACATTATGAGATGACAGGCCATTATGTGTGAGTTTATAATATACTGTCGATTTATCTCGTTTGTGCTCAAGTCTGTCAGGGATTTTCATTTATTTTTGGGACCATAGCTTTAACGTACGACCCCTCAACACAACGTCTTAACAGCCAAAACACAAGGACTTATAGTGGCACGCGGTAACTTAAACAGCTCCTGTATGACCATGTTGTGATTGGCCTTTAACACCGCCATGTAAGTGTATGATCAAGAGGGATAGGGTGTAATTGCACACATGTATAAGGGTATGCTTTACAGAGAATTAAATGATACAATTGCGTTACAGCCCTACCTAAGAAAATCAGTTGATACAGGTTATCTGAAAGAAATTGCTCGACTTATACTGTCAGCTCACAAATTAAACATTGAATGTGGGCGCTATGTTGGTATTGATAGAACTAATAAATTATATACAAAGCGTTATCTCAATGATATAGAGGACTTGTTTCATTTTGCGATGTCCCCTTACCAATCGTTCGGAGAGCGACGTCCCCTTACCAATCGTTCGGAGAGCGAAGTCCCCTTACCAATCGTTCGGAGAGCGAAGTCCACTTACCAATCGTTCGGAGAGCGAAGTTTTCGGATGATTAGAATTGATTTACTCCATTGCATGTATTTATTACATGATGGCATGGACTTACATACAATATAAATGTACTTTGGAAAATATATGGAGGTATGAGCGTCCTTGACGATTCCGTGTGTTCGACATTTTGACTATCGTTACTTTTAATGTTTTGAGTATCACGTTTTAAAATAAACAGGAATGAAATTAATATTCATTACCGGAATTTAAAATCAATTTCGTATTTGTAAGCACGAAGAAAGACAAATGACGATTTCTACGGGAATTGATCACGCCAAACCTTCGTGTCACTGGTCAATAAAACTGCTGGACATGCCTATTTTTGTTTGGGATATGAGCATTAATCAAGAGTTTGGGTAAAAAGGCTATAACAGGATGGACAGAAGCTAGACATATGATATTTCATCAGGAACTTAGGACATTGTAAGGTGTCAAAAACAATGTAAATGGTCTAATTTAATTGAAAATACCGAAATAGAAAAAAGGTAATTATCAATTACGAGAAAAGAAAAATGGTGAACAAATAAAAGTGTAAAAGGACATATCCATACTATTGTTTTACCTCTGGAACGCGGACTTATAACTATCAGTTCGGAACTTCAAAATTAAGACGCTTGTTTATGAAAAATGATGAAAAATCAAGTGTCTTCCGAAGTACTGGCGCCATTTTCTATGACGTATTGGAAATGGCTTTTGTTCTAAACAACCTTATCGATTATAATTATGGAATACGCGACTGACCCGAACTATTCCGAGTACACTGACAAGGGTGAGTCCAAAATGTCCGACTTTAAATTGAATCATATCTTGTTTCCATCATTTATCGTCCCTACTATTTTATATAGGATTGATATTGATTTTACGCAATATCTCATAATGATGCTCTCTAACAGCTAAAACAAAAAAATGTGGAAGCCCAACTACGATGGCTATCTGGACAAAAACAAACCGATACAATTAAAAGGTTTATTTTCAATTGCAGTACCCAACTCAAAAACTCACAGAACATGCATTTTCCTGTTTTCCTCAACAGGGGTTTTGATATAAGTATTTTTTGGTGATCGTTTGATTAATTCGTTACTCTGTGCGAAAATTTATAAAATGGTCAACATGAGACTGTTAAAATGGTTTTAATGTCAATTACTTGGAGCATTTGGGGATGTATTCGTTATATAACCTGGAGAGGTATTGTCTCAACTAGCATACATTTGGTATTTTCCTATAAACAAGTAAGGTATTGGGTGCTTGCTATAAATGTGGGTTTATATTCGGTGTCAGGTAATCTATTTCAAAAAGCGTCTTACTATATATGAATGGAACGCATACATAGAATTCAGGTACGTCAGCAGGATAAAGAGGTAAAGGTCCCCGGTTACAGTGGAAATTATAACTATGTCCAGCTATGAAACTAGGTTAGTAAGGCAAAGAGGTTACCGAAAGGACCAAAACAGGAACAGTTCCTGATTAACCGTGGTCACGGAATACGTCCGAGTTAAGGCCGGGAGGGACAAGTTGTCAGCTCAGCTTTACCAAGGTGACGCCTACACGGCCTGTCATGCGTAGCCAGTGTGTCCCAATAGATTTAAGTCATTGGAACTTTTGTAGACCGAATTTTCCAAAAAATAATAATTGAAATATGGTCATTCAGTGAATGTTGTTGTAGGTATAGTTTTTTCATCAAGGCATTTCATGATGACATGTTATGGAATCAAAGTGCAATCCCCTTTATGTTTCATGTAATTAGAAAATCAATACTATTAAAGCAGACAAAATAAGAACAATTGGAATATTACACTACACACGCGTACACGCAGTTTAACGCGAAAATAATACACGCAGTTTAAACACCATATGTACTCGCGCAGTTTAACGCGATAGATATACGCGTAGTTTAACGCGATAGATATACACGTAGTTTAACGCGAGATATACGCGCAGTTTAACGCAATAGATATACGCGCAGTTTAACGCGATAGATACACACGTAGTTTAACGCGATATATATACACGTAGTTTAACGCGATAGATATACACGTAGTTTAACGCGAGATATACGCGCAGTTTAACGCGATAGATATACGCGCAGTTTAACGCGATAGATATACACGTAGTTTAACGCGATAGATATACACGCAGTTTGACGCGATTAGTACCCACGCAGTTAAAAGCTATAAATACATACACGTTTTTATTATCAACATAATAATATGATGTTGAAAAAGGAAGCTTGTACATATTTTAGGGTATTTTTTTCTATCACACAAAAAAGGCGAATTTGTCCCCGCTCAAGGTCACCATACCCAAGAACACTTGTAAGTATAGTAATGTACCAACATATCACTAGGTAAATGTTCGCTTCCATACACGGGCAGGAATATAGATGTGCAACGAAGTAGTACATGGACGGGGCACTTGTACGTCAGTATTGCGTGGGTTGAAGCATGTCTTGAACGGGGAAACTTGCACGTCAATATTGCATGAACGGGGACACGTGCACGTCACTATTGCATGAACGGGGACACGTATACGTCACTTTTGCATGAACGGGGACACGTATACGTCACTATTGCATCGGTTGAACCTTGTCTTTTTCAATATTGCACAAAGGGGCACGTTGGGCGTCAATATTGCATGAACATATCTAACATCTTTTTCTCGTTAACACCTTTACTCGTAACTTTAGCTTCATAACTATGGGGGAGTGCGGGAGAGGGGAGTGGGGGAGGTGGGAGGGGACTTTTTACTTTTAAAAGCCATATTTTGATATACATATAAATGTGCATTTTCCGCCTGTCCCACATGCATGTTATAATTAGTGAGATGTATTTTTGTTGGGAGGGGGATGGGGTTGGAGGAGGTTCTAAGTACACGTAGATTGATACAATCGTTGATAAGCATCGGTAATAAAAACCTAAAAGAGTAGGATAATAATATACTGTGGGGATGTCCTCTGTTCAGTTAATTAACTGTAGGAAATCATTTCTATTAACAGAAATGTAAATGTACCCTAAGGGGGTAGGCGACACTATGTCAATTTTGTCGACCCATTTTGCATATACTACAACTGAATTTTAAATGGAACATTTGGTAGTTAAATTGTCAAAGAAATAAATAATTCTGAACGTCTGTTTTGCGAAAATTAGTCAGTAGGAGGCAGACGCTATATGGATTTTCTATATGGCTGTAATATATAAACAGTACACGGTGATCCTCCAGACAGTAGGCCTAGTTACAACACAGATCATAAACTATCTACGCTACTATCATTACAGAAAATTGAAGTCGATTATTAATTCATAAACTGTTTCCTGTGTGGCCGAGAATATAGACGCGAATTTAATAATCAGTAAAGGGTTCACCTATACTAGAAGGTTGCGTACCAGAAACATCTGTCATTAACAGGTAGATAAGTGACGAGAAAAAGTCTGCTCCATAGCAAGATCATCTGTCAACTTGTAAGCAATGTAAAGATGATACATGTACACAGAGACGGCCCTGTTACGGATCACGTACGAACTAAACGATAAAGACTCCACAATTTATGTTTTCATCCAACTTCATGTATACAGATTGGTGCACGTGAAATACATTATGTAATCTAGAAATCTAATAAAGCAACTTGAAGATGAAGACAGTTGAGTCTTGATGAGGTACAATAAGTATTTCTGGATAGTCTGGTCACTTTGGCTAAATGTACAATATTTGCTGGTTGGTACGCGGATGATGTTAGTCTTCAGCTAGCCCTTACTTCTCAGTTCTAGAGATTGTTTAACGTATAAACAAGTTGAAATTTTCGCCCCGAGACTTTTCGTCTTAATGGTTTGTGAACAGAGATAATTCAAAATGAAAACGTGAACTGAACCCAACTGGTACGCTATATAGCGATGTTTGGAGTCGGCACCTTCTGTTACACGAGTAGAAACAAAATGGCGTCTACAGGCCCCGTATCACAAACATTTAGTGTGACCACGTGTAGACTACAAAACGTGCAGCCCGTACTTGAATGACCACACTGTTCTCCATGGTAACCAATGCCGCCGTTGTCACTTTGCGTGGATTTATTGTCGATATTTAATAACGTATATATCAAGAAAAAGCGTGGAGAATCCTTTTAACGTTTCCTGGAACTGACCGATATTATTAAAGGCTTCCAACACCAAATTCCCCGGTGTTTTGTGGCGAATGTCATTACAGTGTTTCTATTTGATCACATTTATTATATATAAGATATCTCCGTTTTCATTTCGTTTTGTCAATAAACAGCACACATTTACGCATACAAACAGTTATCGTTGTAGGCCAGATTAAACTATTCCCAATCGCAAAAATGAGCAAACATTTTGTTGGTTAAATTATTGAAAATTGACGAGCAGTGCTTATCTGTAAGTGCAAAATTGATATCGCGAAATTTTACTTAAAACAAACTTTTATTTTATTGCTTTTGGGATACCGATAGCTTGATGCATCTTTTAGTGTATTTGAGCGGCTCTGTAACATTGCAGTTTTTAATGCTAGTGTGCATTGTTGATTTGTTAAAGATTCGAGATAACATTTCATTAACGGAATTGACAAACTCTTCTTTCATTTAACTACACTGTATTTGTCTAATAAGTTTGTGATCTTGGTGACGTCACATCATCACGTGATATTATTACGGGCATGAGCAACATGGCGTTAACGTATTGCATATGGTCGATGCACACCATTGCACATTAATACTAGTCTGTTTTATCTAGGTTGTGGTCAGTGATGGTAATAGATTAGTTCACTGTTAGTCTTTTGTTTCTGTTAGACTTTTCTGACGCTCAACAAAAGGAAAGTTAACAATGCTTCCAAGGGCAATTTGTTGGTCAAGCTAAATAATAGGCAAGTTCAGTTCAACTTCATTTGATTACATTATACAGTGCAACATAAAGTAAACAATTCAACAACACACACACCACTCCCCCACCTACTCCTGGGTGATATGGTGACGTCACCTTAGCAACATAGTGGTTTAGTGGATGAGTTGACCACACTAGGTCAGAAATAGAGACGTTATTATTTTGTTGTCCTGGCATCGAGACTGAATAGAAACTAACTATATATTTCCCGCTAGTGCACTTGATCGTGAAAACATTCTGAAAGTAGTCTGCCACATCAACAAGGGGACCTTGGATACTATTTTTTATTAAATTTTAGACTTTAAAATGAAAAAAAAAAATGAACCTACAAGTAGCGAAAGTGTTTCTCCGAACGTCAAAATATCTACCCTGTTTGGCGAGAATTTTATGACGTCAGTTTTCTATGACGTTACAATATATAATAATGCCGAACACACTTAACATTTTGATTGGTTATTTTTATTTATGAGATTTGTACTTTCTATTATATTGGTTTATGTTTGATAAAATGTTACTAAATCCACAAGTGAAAAACAAATACAGTGTATAAGTGAATATTTCTCGCTGCAATGAAACATAGCACTGTTTTATCACATAATCGGCCTGTTATCCAGCGAATTAGCTCGTGTTATATTTTTACATACATGTATGTCACTAGTGTTATATACCCTGGAGTGTTTTTCATTGGCTGTGCCAGTCAGAAATCGATTGTGACGTCATAATATAGACAATGACGTGACGTCATCAATTGTGAATGGCGCAACAAAATGGCTGTTTCCGTTTGGTTAAGCCCTCTATATTTTGGTTTTTAAACTTGTCAAATGGTAAGTTTTCTGAGTTATGTGATAAAAAGTATCAAAATTTTGCTCGCCAACGCTCGCAAAAATAAAAACTCCTAAGACTCGTTTCATAAAATCTCATATAAAAAGAAAACTCATTTAAAATCCTAGAAATCTAATGAACAATTCCAAATATTTCACTGGTAAAAATTTAAAAGATAATGATTTTATTTCACCTGTATGAATAGTCTGTTAAGTGAGGTCATTATGTTGATTTAACGGTATTGATTTCCGATATATTACCGTCAATATATTCGGCACATTGTATCGATGACGTCATTTAATGGGTCTCAGAAGTCGCGACCTCATTATATTGGTATAGTTGTATTGATGAAGTCAGTTTGCTGGTATCATCTCTTAAATAGTGACGTCATTATATTGGCTATAAATTGTGACTTCATTAAATGGGTCGAACAACACAATTAGGTGTAACAGAGGTACAAATAAGATAACGGAAGGTATGGGAACATTTGTAGGTATAACAATAATTATCTTTTTTTTTTTTTTTACTTCTCTACGTGAAAGTAGATACCGAACGTTTAGCTCCGTCTTTGCGTTTGTTATCGGACAAAGCTGTCACCATAGATACAAGATACACTGAAGTAAATACACAGACATATGATAGAAAACAAAAACTTGTCGTGGTAGAATTGATAGAAAAGTTTAGCCGATCGATGACCATGGTGTCAGAGTATTTACCCCCCGGCGTCATGGTGCTTTCGTTTTCACTTTTTAATCTAAGCAGATTGTATTGCTGAGCCAAAGCGAACGGATGGAGCACAATTATTATTATAACTAATTTGAATATCAACTAAAATCGTGGTAAAAGTTGAGAAGAAGATGTCATTACGTTCATACAATATTGCATAAAAACCCTCGTTCTACGTTCATACAATGTATACAGAAGGCCCCGGGATATCATGTATTTCATAAAACAGATATTTTGGGATAGCATATATTGTTTATACAATTAACACAAACAAAATCTCTCGGGATATGATTTCGTTTATACAAATGAATACTCGAAGACCACCTGGATAATATAACATAAAAGCCCTCGGGCATTACTAGGTTCATACAATATAACACACATAAAGAAAATAAAGAAAAGTCCAATTCCGTATATTACAAACTCAGACAACAAACACGTCTGAACATCACTTAGTATGCTGTCTGTATGGCGATAAGATTTCACGAGTTATTTCAGCAACATACACGTGAACCTTTTTGTCGTTGTGCTATATATATATATCTACAAGGTGCCTTGTACTAAGTGTCGGTAAGGAGCACGTGTTGTTGATTTCTGTCAAACGTCAGACTTATTTTCTATTTCTCGGCGGACGAAATGTAACTTACAGTATGTCATATCTGTTTGGACAAATCACATCATAAGGATTAATATTTGATGTTAAAAAGCTGTTTACTTTGCTGCCCCATGTTTTTAATCGGAAAAAAGTAACAGATTGTTTAATGAATGAAAACTACATGATTCGACCTAATATGATTACATTAATTCAAGATACGGACCAGTAAATACAGGTAAAATATTCCCAATAGATTATATCTGGTTGTGATATATTTCAGTTCTCCTTGATGTTGCTATTTTTGGGAGAAAAAAACCACAGTTCATTTTCCATCAATCGCCTTAGTTAAGTTTACATTTGGTACGGTGTCTTAACGTGTTATAAAACCTTATTGAATGACTAATCAGCGGATACAGAAACGTAAACCAACATTTAAAAAAATATGTAAACTTAATTAAATCTATTGAAACGGAATACAAACAACGTTATCGTTGATAGTAGTTCAACTGACTAAGACTGCTCTATCAATTCGAATGTAGTGAGAATTCCATGTTTTTTGTTTAACTTTTTTTAATTGTCGAATTTAATTTTCTAACAATATTTTTAGTCATATATTATTGCCACAGCACCTAGATTAAAACGAGGAAGTTGTGTATTTGTTGAAAATAAATATAAATTCATAACGTGTCAATCAAAGGAGGAGAATGCAAAAGATAAATGAAAATAAGAAGAATGATTTTTAACTTACCTTTGAATTGGTTGAGCTGTGATGGTGAGCTAAGTTCTACAAATGTCCAGTGATTTCCTAAGTTCTCACACTATATAAATGTAGTAAATTACACAACATACAGGTCAACACCACGTCAGGGAAAGAAGACTCCTACTTTACTAGTCCTACACCCACACCTGGTAGCTTGGGACACCCAATGTTGTAAATGAATTCTGACGCGCTTCCTGGACTTCCGGTTGAACTAGACCTATAACCGTTGCCACCTCTGAAATCAAAGAGCTTTGCCGATAAAATCACGTGACACCCACTCGATCGATCCTCCTACAGCGGAGAGTGTCGTTTCAAGATATCACGTTGAAGCAGTTCTCTTCTGTCTCCTATACAACAAGGTAACACTATGACAACTGTCAATAGCGTCGTTGTCAATGGTCAATTATGCTTCATAACCATCCCTTGGCGGAAGTGGGACATTCATGCAAGAGATGGGACGTGTTGATAATGGAACCATTTACATCGTAAACAGATCGTCAACATAAAATCGGGTTCCGGTCGGTCCAGACTCGGCATCGCGTCTTTGCATTGTATTATATTGAAGTTTGCAACTTAAAAGGTGTCCATCAAAGTGGGCTTAACGGTGGCACCAAAGGAGGGGTGGAACAAGTCGAGGGAAGGGCTATGCTTCTCACACTAAAAGGTGTACGGATGTTTGCAATACTCGACCAATGTACTCGACTTTAGAAGGGGTATTTAGGGCCGAGTTATAATCGTAGAAGATAGTCAGCACTTGAACTGTACGTAAACAGATAACATGGGCGTGTTATAGTCGATCTGTGTCTGTCGGATACAATATTTATTAACGTTACCGTACAGGTGACTTCACAGAGATCTGATGTTGGTCGCTCGCGAGGAAATGTGAAGAGATTTAGATGTCACAACATTATATCTTCATAGTGTCATTGTTTGTATCTATCTGTTGATAAAGTTTTAACGGTACATCAACAAAAAAGGTCATTCTAGGCCAAACTATAGAAGGTAGGCAAACGTGTGCAGAGAGGAAATGTAGGCGTTTTAAAGTTTATATCAAATCATAGAGAAAATGTCAGTCCAATGATGACATATACGAGAAATGTAGAAACTAAAATCTCTTGATGTCGCAAAATAGGCAACATACATTTATATATATATTTGTTTTCTATGTTATTGTTGTTGTTTTGATAAAAAGCTTTAAAACGAAATCTTTAAACAAGATAGTATATCATCTTTAAGTTTACAACGAAAGTTTTCACGAATGATTGAAAATTAGAAAACGAAATATGAGGGAAGATGAATAATTTTCTTAGACTGTTAATTAATCTTTAAAAAAAGAAAAGATGAACAAGATTTTCCTCCAGCGTCTGTGGGCAGGAGGATCACGTTAACACTACACGGCACGTTTATTATATATACAGGGTACAGCCAGCTACCAGGACTGATCGGCAGGATGTATACACAATATCTGGGTCATACGCAAATAGATTCGCGTATCAATCGGATATGACAAGAACACGCGTGCCTTGATGACAAGCAGTTATCATGACGTCATAAATCGACCTTTCACAGGGCCATGGCATCAGTGGATTTCAATCGCTTTCATTAATCTGGTCACAACTGTGCATCAGGTATATAATCACCACCGACTGATCTATTTCGTTTGTAAACTCTGCTATTTGCTATGTAATCATATTGATGTAAAGCTGTCTTTCTATCTGGGTAAAACTCATTCATACCTGAATTTTAATAGTCGACTGTTTGGAAAATTCTAAATGTGACTATAGGGGTCAATTAAGTACATGTAACTAAATGCACTAGCGGATGTAAACTCGTGCTGTCTTCGAGATTGAGCCATATGTGCAGTTATTTTTTTGACATATCGTCCTTTGGATGCAGTGATCATATCCATTTATTACATTTCCAGCAGTGAAATATCAGAAATGATTGGTTTTGAAAACAGGTACGTGTGGTAAAATATATAGTATACTATTCAACTGGGTCGATTTAACTGAGAGAGTGGAGCGGCCGTCTCATCTGCCAAGTTAGGAGAGACACTATTGTTACTAATTTGGATGGCTGTCCAGTATATGGGTACATAACTGTTAAAAAGTCCGCACGCGATCAATAAATGATGCGCTGTTACCTACTGCAGTCAAATCTATACCAAACCATACCCCACACAGTGGTGGGACGATACGAAATATTCTCACATTAATTATTGCGATCTTCAGATCGACGTTTTACTCCTAACCAATAAGTTTACGAATCCCTCAATAAGTAATTTCGATTTGCACAAGCCTACGACCTTCCGATACAAAATGTCGATTTGATCTCCTCCAACTCCAAACTACTACAATCTACTAGACTTTATCTTATATCAAAGACATGGTATTACAATGCCATTTAAAGACGTATTGTTTAATTCTGTTTGATGTCTAAGCTTATTTATCCGTTGGCTGTGCCGTCCATCCAAACACCATGTGCAGTTATTGCTTCACACATCGTCCGTTATGATATACCGTTGTTGTTTCTGATCGATCCCAAGCTCTACACGCGAGTCCATTCCTGGCAAGTAGATGTTATAAGCTTCACTAATTTATTACAATCTTAAACCACTTTAATAGGAATTTCTTTAAAAAGAGTCAGCAGACATATAATTATATTTCATTCATATTTGAATGATCATTTTGATCTCTAGGGATGCGTATTTCTGTTTCTGAATGATTAAGTATGGAAATCCTAATTTCGCTTCAATGTGTTAGCGAGCTAAGGCGGCTTAATGGATACTGGCAATCCTACATTTAGGGGGAGCACTCCTGCTATAGTCGATTTTGACGTCACATCCAGGTATTTAAACGACACTGGCGACATGACACTTAGATGAGGCATTATCACAGAACAGTATGTCGATACAAGAAGTCGTACAGTCCATACGTCCTCGCGTCACAACTGTGTATTTATGTATCTGGTTGATTGTATTGTATTGTATTGTATTGTTTATTCAACTTGATTTATGGTACGTCCGATGTGTGGCCTATAGCTCGAAAAGTTCAATTAAGCATGATATTGACAAACTATTAATATTGCCGACTTAACAGAGAACTGTTTAACAGTTTCCATGGGAGATTTCCCACGGCACCGACATTTCCACTAAATGAAAATGTCTATGTTTCTACTTCAAACAGTCCATCATAGATGAAAGACATATCTGTTCTTACAAAAATGTACCTTTGTTTTGTTAAATTTTTTGACACTTTGACGACCTCTTTCGATAATTGGGATCTCTTGCTCCGAGTTAGTCAATAATATGTGCTAAATACGACCGTTGAAAGCAGATTCGTGTATTTAAAGGACGATCCATCCACACAATAAGGTCACACAGGGCAAAACGCTAGACGTGTGTGATAATGAACTGGAAGTAAAGTTTAAAAGGGTAGACAACTCTCACACCTCCAAAACATGTAAAAATGAATTGAGATATATTGATATCCTGTCCAATTATTCAAGTACTACTGTACTTACAAGGGTCACCACAATACCACCCTTACAAAGGAATCACCTACGTCATCTATACCACAACGATATCATAGCAAAACAAACCACCAGTGTCAAGTATATATTTCGATATTTAAGGTTGCACTGAGTAAGAGTTATCTGGTATAGAATTACTTGGAGCATGCGTTATGGAAAAGTAGGATGTTTTTTTAGATCATTATTATTGAAAATGCACTATAGAGTGTATCGCTTTAAATACGAATACAAATACAAAACCTATACCGGGCTAGTCCTGAGAGGATGTGGGTGTGTTTATAACCAGAAAATTAATATACGTCCATTAATATATTGGACAGCAGATGGAGACGAAAAAACAGGTAACAGTAAGATGAAGGACAACAAAAATTAATGTCAATGAAGTTAAAGATTAAAAAAAGGCAGTGTTTCAGTGTAAGTATGAACAACGGTGTTTCAGTGTAAAAATATACGGCGGTGTTTCAGTGTAAGTATGAACGAGGGTGTTTCATTGTAAGTATGTACGAATGTGTTTCAGTGTAAGTATGAACGACGGTGTTTCATTGTAAGTATGTACGGCGGTGTTTCATTGAAAGTATGTACGGCGGTGTTTCAGTGTAAGTACAGATGTATGAACGACGGTATTTCAGTGTAAGTGTGTACGGCGGTGTTTCAGTGTAAGTATGTACGGCGGTGTTTCATTGTAAGTATGTACGCTGGTGTTTCAGTGTAAGTATTTACGACGGTATTTCAGTGTAAGTATGAACGACGATATTTCAGTGTAAGTATGTACGAATGTGTTTCAGTGTAAGTATGTACGGCGGTGTTTCATTGTAAGTATGTACGGCGGTGTTTCAGTGTAAGTACAGATTTATATACGGCGGTGTTTCAGTGTGAGTATGAACGACGGTGTTTCAGTGTAAGTATGTACGGCGGTGTTTCAGTGTAAGTACATATGTATATACGGCGGTGTTTCAGTGTAAGTATGTACAGCGGTGTTTCAGTGAAAGTATGTACGGCGGTGTTTCAGTGAAAGTATGTACGGCGGTGTTTCAGTGTAAGTACAGATGTATATACGGCGGTGTTTCAGTGTAAGTATGAACGACGGTATTTCAGTGTAAGTATGTACGAATGTGTTTCAGTGTAAGTATGTACGGCGTTGTTTCATTGTAAGTATGTACGGCGGTGTTTCATTGTAAGTATGTACGGCGGTGTTTCAGTGTAAGTACATATGTATATACGGCGGTGTTTCAGTGTAAGTATGTACAGCGGTGGTTCAGTGTAAGTATGTACGGCGGTGTTTCAGTGAAAGTATGTACGGCGGTGTTTCAGTGTAAGTACAGATGTATATACGGCGGTGTTTCAGTGTAAGTATGAACGACGGTATTTCAGTGTAAGTATGTACGAATGTGTTTCAGTGTAAGTATGTACGGCGTTGTTTCATTGTAAGTATGTACGGCGGTGTTTCATTGTAAGTATGTACGGCGGTGTTTCAGTGTAAGTACATATGTATATACGGCGGTGTTTCAGTGTAAGTATGTACAGCGGTGGTTCAGTGTAAGTATGTACGGCGGTGTTCAATTGTAAGTATGAACGGTGGTGTTTCATTGTACATATGTACGGCAGTTTCATTGTAAGTATGTACGGCGGTGTTTCATTGTAAGTATGTACGGCGGTGTTTCAGTTTAAGTACAGATTTATATACGGCGGTGTTTCAGTGTGAGTATGAACGACGGTGTTTAAGTGTAAGTATGTACGGCGGTGTTTCAGTGTAAGTATGTACGGCGGTGTTTCAGTGTAAGTATGTACGCTGGTGTTTCAGTGTAAGTATGTACGACGGTATTTCAGTGTAAGTATGTACGCTGGTGTTTCAGTGTAAGTATGTACGACGGTGTTTCAGTGTAAGTATGTACGACGGTATTTCAGTGTAAGTATGAACGACGATATTTCAGTGTAAGTATGTACGAATGTGTTTCAGTGTAAGTATGTACGGCGGTGTTTCATTGTAAGTATGTACGGCGGTGTTTCAGTGTAAGTACATATGTATATACGGCGGTGTTTCAGTGTAAGTATGTACAGCGGTGGTTCAGTGTAAGTATGTACGGCGGTGTTCAATTGTAAGTATGAACGGTGGTGTTTCATTGTACATATGTACGGCTGTTTCATTGTAAGTATGTACGGCGGTGTTTCATTGTAAGTATGTACGGCGGTGTTTCAGTTTAAGTACAGATTTATATACGGCGGTGTTTCAGTGTGAGTATGAACGACGGTGTTTAAGTGTAAGTATGTACGGCGGTGTTTCAGTGTAAGTATGTACGGCGGTGTTTCAGTGTAAGTATGTACGGCGGTGTTTCAGTGTAAGTATGTACGGCGGTGTTTCAGTGTAAGTATGTACGGCGGTGTTTCAGTGTAAGTATGTACGGCGGTGTTTCAGTGTAAGTATGTACGGCGGTGTTTCAGTGTAAGTATGTACGGCGGTGTTTCAGTGTAAGTATGTACGGCGGTGTTTCAGTGTAAGTATGAACGACGGTGTTTCAGTGTAAGTATGTACGGCGGTGTTTCAGTGTAAGTATGTACGGCGGTGTTTCAGTGTAAGTATGTACGGCGGTGTTTCAGTGTAAGTATGTACAGCGGTGTTTCAGTGAAAGTATGTACGGCGGTGTTTCAGTGTAAGTACAGATGTATATACGGCGGTGTTTCAGTGTAAGTATGAACGACGGTATTTCAGTGTAAGTATGTACGGCGGTGTTTCATTGTAAGTATGTACGGTGGTGTTTCATTGTTAGTATGTACGGCGGTTTCATTGTAAGTATGTACGGCGGTGTTTCATTGTAAGTATGTACGGCGGTGTTTCAGGGTAAGCACAGATTTATATACGGCGGTGTTTCAGTGTGAGGATGAACGACGGTGTTTCAGTGTAAGTATATACGGCGGTGTTTCAGTGTAAGTATGTACGGCGGTGTTTCAGTGTAAGGATGTACGGCGGTGTTTCATTGTAAGTATGTACGGCGGTGTTTCAGTGAAAGTATGTACGGCGGTGTTTCAGTGTAAGTATTTACGGCGGTGTTTCAGTGTAAGTATGTACGGCGGTGTTTCAGTGTAAGTACAGATGTATATACGGCGGGGTTTCAGTGTAAGTATATACAGCGGTGTTTCAGTGTAAGTATGTAGCGGTGTGTCAGTGTAAGTACAGATGTATATACGGCGGTGTTTCAGTGTAAGTATATACATCGGTGTTTCAGTGTAAGTATGTAGCGGTGTTTCAGTGTAAGTGCAGATGTATATACGGCGGTGTTTCAGTGTAAGTATGTACAGCGGTGTTTCAGTGTAAGTATGTACGGCGGTGTTTCAGTGTAAGTACAGATGTATATACGGCGGTGTTTCAGTGTAAGTATATACAGCGGTGTTTCAGTGTAAGTATGTAGCGGTGTTTCAGTGTAAGTACAGATGTATATACGGCGGTGTTTCAGTGTACGTATATACAGCGGTGGTTCAGTGTAAGTACATATGTATCCACGGCGGTGTTTCAGTGTAGGTACAGATGTATATACGGCGCTGTTTCATTGTAAGTATGTACAGCCGTGTTTCAGTGTAAGTGTGTACGGCGGTGTTTTAGTGTAAGTATGTATCGGTGTTTCAGTGTAGGTACAGATGTATATACTGCGGGGTTTCAGTGTAAGGATGTACAGCGGTGTTTCAGCGTAAGTATGTACAGCGTTTTTTCAGTGTAAGTATGTACGGCGGTGTTTCATTGTAAGTATGTACGGCGGTGTTTCAGCGTAAGTACATATGTATATACGGCGCTGTTTCAGTGTAAGTATGTACAGCGGTGTTTCAGTGTAAGTATGTACGGCGGTGTTTCAATGTAAGTATGTACGGTGGTGTTTTAGTGTAAGTATGTACGGCGGTGTTTCATTGTAAGTATGTACGGCGGTGTTTCAGTGTAAGTATGTACGGCGGTGTTTCATTGTAAGTATCTACGGTGGTGTTTTAGTGTAAGTATGTACGGCGGTGTTTCAGAGTAAGTATGTACAGCGGTGTTTCAGTGTAAGTACATATGTATACACGGCGGTGTTTCAGTGTAAGTATATACAGCGGTGTTTCAGTGTAAGTATGTACGGCGGTGTTTCAGTGTTAGTATGTACGAATGCGTTTCAGTGTAAGTATGTGCGGCGCTGTTTCAGTCTAAGTATGTACGGCGGCGTTTCAGTGTAAGTATGTGAGATGTAATTTCTGACATATACATTATACCTCACGTGTGCTACAAGAATAACAAAGTAAACCAATATGTTAAAAATGACATTAAAAACGGTTAAATATATTCCACAAAAGACATATTCTACTTCAACTTTAGAAGCAACTTAACATATTTAAGCTATATTGATTCATTAAAACTCCAAGATACACGTAATTAGTTTTTTGGTATTTTTATAATTAACTAAATCTCCAAATCCCATAAAATGAATTCGTTTTGTTTCAAATTGCCTCTGTTGCATTGCTTGTCACGGCTTTGGCGAGCCGTGGTGATAAACATAAGCATAATTTACATACGGCTGGTACTGTATTGTGTTGTATCATTTTGTATAACATTGTATTGTGTTGTATCATTTTGTATTACATTGTATTGTGTTGTATCATTTTGTATAACATTGCATTGTGTTCTATTGTATTTGTACTGATTATTAGGATCAGGTCTTGTTTACCAGACAGGTTTTTCAAAAAAATATCAATGAAACAGGATAGACATTAACAAAAAACGTCGGATGGTCAGGAGCTTGAACCATAGAGCAATCCGATAACTTAAAGCAATCTCTTATGGACAGTCCTGTACAACTACGGATACTCCTGTACACACACGGACAAACCTGTACAACTACGGATACTCCTGTACCCATACGGACAGTCCTGTACAACTACGGATACTCCAGTACACACACGGACAATCCTGTACAACTATGGATACTCCTGTACAACTACGGATACTTCTGTACAACTACGGATACTCCTGTACACACACGGACAATCCTGTACAACTACGGATACTCCTGTACCCATATGGACAGTCCTGTACAACTACGGATACTCCTGTACAACTACGGATACTCCTGTTCATATATGGACAGTCCTGTACAACTACGGATACTCCTGGACAACTACGGATACTCCTGTACAACTACGGGGACTCCTGTACACATATGGACAATCCTGTACAACTACGGATACTCCTGTACACACACGGACAATCCTGTACAACTACGGATACTCCTGTACACAAACGGACAATCCTGTACAACTAAGGATACTCCTGTACACATATGGACAATCCTGTACAACTACGGATACTCCTGTACACACACGGACAAACCTGTACAACTACGGATACTCCTGTACACATATGGACAGTCCTGCACAACTACGGATAATCCTGTACATATATGGACAACCCTGTACAACTACGGATAATCCTGTACACACACGGACAATCCTGTACAACTACGGATAATCCTGTACACACATATGGACAATCCTGCACAACTACCGATAATCCTGTACATATATGGGCAATCTTGTACAACTACGGATAATCCTGTACACACACGGACAATTCTGTACAACTACGGATAATCTTATACACGGTGAACGGTCAATTATAGTATACAGTACAAGTGGTAAGATGTTGTTTTAATCGTAAATGGGGTCAACAATGTAAATATTTAGTAAAAAAGTAAAAGATAAACATCTTGAAAAGACTCGGTGAATTAATACTGTAAACTATTTTAATAGGTTTTCAATAAATCAGTCTTGTTTTTGAATGGAACTTTACACTAATTCCTAATTGAGTAATTGCATTTTTCTAGTGATTAAACCAAACATCCCAAACCAGTATTGTTTTTGCATGTATTTACCTATTGGAAGCGCCAGTTAATCTCTGTGATTACTTATCAATATATTCATGTACTGACTTAAATATTCCATTGCCAAACTTTATCATTTCTAGCTATTAATTATTCGATACTTCAACACAATTTGTAAAGGTAAACGTGCTAGCTCCGAGTACAACTTGCATTCAATATTCTGTTTTAGTAGCCGGTCCATACTTTCCCCACTATATCACAGGTATCGCGCCCATATCCTTAATAGCCATAATAAAATACACAATGGAGACAGGAACATCAAAAACGTTTAGTTTAGAAAAAAGATATAGCGATTAACAGTTTTCATTATTTCGAAATCTTGGTCGTCGGAATGTATAAATGTAATTATTCATTCATGATAAAAACAAATCAACTCAAACATCAATTACATCATACACAGTGTACAATCAATGACATCATACACAGTGTACAATCAATGACACCATACACAGTGTAAATCAATGACATCATACACAGTGTACAGTCATCATACACAGTGTACAATCAATTACATCATAGATATTGTACAATCAATTACATCATGGATATTGTACAATCAATTACATCATAGATCTTGTACAATCAATGACATCATAGATATAGTACAATCAATGACATCATAGATCTTGTACAATCAATGCCATCATACGCAGTGTACAGTCAATGACTGTATTGTGTATGATGTCATTGATTTACACTGTGTATGGTGTAAATCAATGACATCATACACAGTGTACAATCAATTACACCATACACAGTGTAAAATCAATTACATCATACACAGTGTACAATCAATTACATCATAGATATTGTACAATCAATGACATCATACGCAGTGTACAGTCAATGACATCATACACAGTGTACAATCGATGACATCATACACAGTGTACAATCAATGACATCATAGATATTGTACAATCAATGACATCATACACAGTGTACAATCAATTACACCATACACAGTGTACAATCAATTACATCATACACAGTGTACAGTCAATGACATCATACACAGTATACAGTCAATGACATCATACACAATGTACAATCAATTACATCATAGATATTGTACAATCAATTACATCATAGATATTGTACAATCAATGACATCATACGCAGTGTACAATCAATGACATCATACACAGTGTACAATCAATGACATCATACACAGTGTACAATCAATGACATCATACACAGTGTACAATCAATGACACCATACACAGTGTAAATCAATTACATCATACACAGTGTAGAATCAATTACATCATAGATATTGTACAATCAATGACATCATACACAGTTTACAATCAATTACACCATACACAGTGTAAATCAATTACATCAAACACAGTGTAGAATCAATTACATCATAGATATTGTACAATCAATGACATCATACACAGTGTACAATCAATTACACCATACACAGTGTACAATCAATTACATCATACACAGTGTACAATCAATTACACCATACACAGTGTGCAATCAATGACATCATACACAGTGTAAAATCAATAACATAGATAGTGTACTATCAGAATCTATCGCTAGTGGTTGTGTAAGATAGAGAAATCTCAACCCTCGGACTAAGAGTTTTTGTCCAGAAATCGGCAAGCCTCGTTCTGGACAAAAAATCTTAGTCCTCGGGATGAGATTTCTCTATCTTACACAACCACTAGCGATTGATTATTTTTCTCCCATATCTAACAGTATTTTAAGGTGAAATAAAGGTAAACATGGACCCAAAAGACATACAGGCAATTTGTTGATGGATTGTTGACGTGACGTCATTGTGTTGTTGAAGTGACGTCATGCCATTGTTATGAATAGGGGAATCCCCCCGTCTCAACCCTAGGGCGGAGACAGATAAATCTAGCATCGGCAAAACGGGAGATAAATCTGTCAGGTGTGGGAGAAAATGATATCATACACGATTTTAAATTGATGATTTCATAGACATTGTACCATCTATGACATCATACTCAATCTATCATCAATGACGTCATACAAAATGAACAATAACATCATACAGATAGTACAATCAATGCCATTATACACAATGTACAATGGCATAATTCAAAATGTAAAATCAATGAAATCGTAGTGTTCTTTTATGATCAACGATTGTTCCTTAAAGCGCTCTGATCGATCTGTAACACACCTTCTTATTTCTAAAAGCCGCGAGGAGTTTCCGGAATATACAATTACTAATTTTACCGAGTATTGCTGTTAGATTGCTGTTTGTCCGTTACTGTAATGGTAGCGATGCGTTTTTAGTACTCATGCATTGCCTAGTCTGAGACGTAAACGGACGCCGACCTTGACCTGTTTATGTCTTTATGACTTTGCGCAGGTGTGAGATAAATTGAAAGGGATTGGATGAATTATCAGTAATTCTCTCAAATGATTAATTGGTGTACACCTCAACAAATAAGTCGTATAATGGCAAAAATACGTCGTATAATAGCATGTGAATGACACAGTTAAATCAGAAATAAAGATAAATATTCATTTTGATGTGCGTACATTGCTGCTGAAGCTGCATTAATGTAGCAGGTATCCGAGCCACCATTGCTTTGTGACCAGATGCTGTTCTAGATGTGACTAATGTAATTTTATGTATATGTAATTTTATGTATTGTTGTTTCCAAAACCAAGTTTAAAGGGACACTAAAAAATTGATAAAGACATACATATATGTGTATGAATTCATTTTCTGGAAGCGCCCGGTTATGTCTGTGTCGATACACTGACAAGTATCATATGACATCATAACAATTCCACACATTAGTACAAAGTACATTTAGGACTCTACTGACAAATAGTCACACCATATACAGAATGGTTACATGAACGATTCGATTAACAAATAGGCATCGCAATACATAGTATATTTACACGAACATGACTATAGCTATTGATAGGACGTTAAACAATACTAAACCAAACCGTATATTTGTACATACATGTACCTATTACGGTACAAGTAGTTTCACGGGCTTATTGCAGTTCGTGAAAATAAATATTGATTTTCGTTTCATATTACCTCGATTTATTTAAAAGCAGAGTAATACAATATATACTTCCGTATAAATAAATAAAAAATGACCATGAATTTGTTAGTTAGGTCCATAACTTCCTGTACTTTACACAGTAATATGATACTTGTATAGGCAAGTTTCTATGTACTCACTCCTTTATTCCTAAGTTAGATGTCCAGACTTCGCCTTTTGGAATATCTATTGGAAGCTGCGGGACATTAAAAATAACCAGTCTGATGTACTTCATAAAATGTCCATATAACTGTCGGTTATAGGCCCCTAGAGAGTCAGGGATTTTGTTCCCTGACATCGCAATGTGAATCTTTTTGCCTCCGTGTCGCTCTTGTCTTGGCAACTCATTATACTATTACAAAATATACCTCCGTGTAATGTAAGTGGTGTCTCGTTATTGTGTTATGCCGCCATTTTTATCTTTGTCAATATGACGCTTGAGCCCCCAACTTGTATAATTTTGAATCAACCACTTACGTGATTATCTTTGTTGGATTTCGGTCTCGCCACTATAGATTCATTGACGATGTACACTCAATTCGGTAAATCGAAGAAACTCTTTCAATTTACCAATTTACTGACATTGAGTTATATTTTTGCAATGCTAGAGCAACTGATGAAAAAAGTGAAAGGTATCGCAAAATATCGTTCAATTCGGAATCCTTCGTGTTTACATTGAACTTAAACTTGGTCATGTTAGCTTGACTTTTGAAAGGGGAGACAATTGATATACACCATATACCGATAAAAGACATGGGCTTCTGCTAAATGTAAGCTTGTATCACATGTCCAATTAAAATCCCCCATCAGTACCTTCCAGAGGATTTTTGTATACCACGTACGTCCTATGGGGAAATCTGAGTCAGTCCCGCCTAAAACGACTTTGATTCTCTAAGTTATGTTCATTGTAGGATGTCTGTTGTTATACAAACCGTCATGATTTGGTGTGAATACAACAGTCACAATAGCCTAGTAATAAATATTAAACAGCCTGTATTGCTGGGCGTTTTTGGGCTTTATTATTGTTTTAATGATTTACATTTTTAATTCTAGGGAGCTTACATGTAAGATGTTATTACAAATAAAACAGGACGCCGCAATAAACAGATTGTCATACATGTAACATGTCACAGTACGATCCTAATGATCAGGTCCAGAAGTCCAGTCTTCACATTCCATGTTTTCCGCAATAGACTTTCGAAAATTCAGACAGTCCAATATCTACAGACAACGGATCAGTCATGTTATCAATGCCCCTTGCTCGCATGGCCATGACTACAAGAACCGTTTTTGGTGTATTCCCCCAAAGACAATTCGATTTCTCTCTAACAAAATATATTTCATTGCAATTTGATTTTTTTTCATATGGATATATGACGATAATTATGCATCCATTTTCTTGTATAATAAAAAGGGGTAGATTAAACGGTAGACTGTATCGTCTGATAGATGGTTAATCAGTCTCTTACCCTGGACACACGCATCTTTGTCTCAGCCTACGGTTGAGACGGAGATTCCCCCATTCGTATGACGTCACGTCAACAATGCATTGAACCTGTAACGTTAACATTGCATTATGTACTTCAGAAACTTCCCCTTGGGTTGAGATTCCCCTTTCTTACCCCATGGGAGTGAAGTCTCTTTTAGCCTCCTTCAATGTGTAGAGGGGGTTTCTAAGGGAAACCATGTGTGATATAAGATATTTATACGTGTCATCGTGAGAGTCTGGTTGTAACGTTTCTGTATGGTAGAGAAAACACTCTCCAATTGACATTCTAATTATTAATATACCTCAGTTAAAAGTTTCAAATCACATCAATAAAAAGCTGTATACCGTCACAGTCCTTTTCACGGAATGTGACGATAATCTTGGTCGTAAAATATATTGTTTTCCAAAGTCATCATTTTCCAACAGATATAGTGTCATTTCCGATACGCACATAGGTTTGATGCTTATACAGGAACATTGTGGTAAAAATTCAGCATATTCTATATAACGTTCTGTTTAAACGACACATCTTTCGAAAACAACGTTGCCGGACAGTCCACAAAAAAATTCAGTTTTAACTAATCACAGTACTAAAATTCCTACCTGGCAAAGACGAACTCGTATTATACTGTGAGGTCTTGTACCATACTATGCAATAATTCCTGCATTTAAGCGATTTTACCAAACAACCAAAAGATGGATAAAAGAGGTCAAAGTTGATAGATGGCATGTCTGATTATCTTGTTTCCGATAGAATAAATCAAGGGATGAATCCATTATCACGTGTTAAGGGGAACTCAAACAGCATGAGTGACATACTTTACACACAGTCAAGGTAAATCATTAACAACTTTTGTCAGACAAGGTCAAATTTACCCAATGAAACGGGACACGGTGAAAACTCATGGTGATAACAAGCAACCGGGATTACCTCAAGATTTAAATAATAATGTGGCCAGTTGGCTTTGGTGTTGAAACTGTGGAAAACAGCAATCTGGAAGAGTACTTATAAAATGTGAACTATATTATGCTCCGTAAATTACGAGATCATCGAAGGAGCTACATCTAGGATCATCATCTATCAACTGTTTGTCGACTGAATACTGTAATACAATGACCAATGTTTAATGCTAATATCAAGAAACTTGTCATATAAAAGTTGCATGGCTGCTGTGCGACACTCACTTGCAAGAAATAAATCAATCTTGGGGCTTTTAGGATCGTCTTTGCGGAAGGATATGTACGTGAGACGTCGGCGGAGGATTATAAAATGTCAAAATGACAGTGACTGATCCAAAGAGCTTCTCAGGTCAAGAGTGACGCTACATTTATATTACCATTGTCCTTCCGCGCACATTTAACTGTCACGCCGAGTCCGTATCAATATGATCTCTAAACATTGAAAAAAACGACTGCCACTTTCAAAGAAGTGCCATATTTTCATTTACCAAGTAAATACAATTCATGATAAGATCCCAATACACAGTTTTTTTTTTGGAATTATCACATCATCAGAAATTAATAATTTGTTTCAATGGTATAACTGAATGTCTAAATACAAGTTCTATATGTTAACTTTATATGAAAAGTGCAACCTTGATGTGACAAAAATCCCGTGTATGTCTAAAGAAGTGATATTCTGATAGTAAAAACTAATGCTAATGTCGATCTCTTATAATTTACACGAGACAAATGTTTCGGCGGTATTCAATTATCATTCATTATCACATCGTCAAAACAAAAGGGCGAAATGTATGACAACGTCAATACACAAGGGCGAAATGTATCACATCGTCAAAACACAGACGCAATCTACGAGATCGTCAATACCCGAGGATGAAATGGGCCACATCGTCAATTTAAAAGGCCGAAATGTACTACATCGTCAATACACAAGGACAAAATGAACTACATCGTCAATACACAGGACGAAATGTACCACATCTTAAATACACAGAACGAAATGTACCACATCGTCAATACACAGGACGGAATGTACCACATCGTCAACACACAGGACGGAATGCACTACATCGTCAATACACAGAACGAAATGTACCACATCGTCAATACACAGAACGGAATGTGCGTCATCGTCAATACACAGAACGGAATGTGCCACATCGTCAACACACAGGACGGAATGCACTACATCGTCAATACACAGAACGGAATGTGTCACATCGTCAATACACAGGACGAAATGAACCACATCGTCAATACACAGGACGGAATGTACCACATCGTCAATACACAGAACGGAATGTACCACATCGTCAATACACAGAACGGAATGAACCACATCGTCAATACACAGAACGAAATGAACCACATCATCAATACACAGGACGGAATGTACCACATCGTCAATACACAGAACGGAATGTATCACATTGTCAAAACACAGAACGGAATGTGTCACATCGTCAATACACAGAACGAAATGTACCACATCGTCAATACACAGGACGGAATGCACTACATTGTCAATACACAGAACGGAATGTGTCACATCGTCAATACACAGAACGGAATGTACAACATCGTCAATACACAGGACGGAATGTACCACATCGTCAATACACAGGACGGAATGTATCACATCGTCAACACACAGGAAGAAATATACCACATCGTCAATACACAGAACGAAATGTACCTCATCGTCAATACCCAGAACGAAATGTACCACATCGTCAATACACATAATGAAATGTATCACATCGTCAATACACAGAACGGAATGTATCACATCGTCAATACACAGGACGGAATGTATCACATCGTCAATACACAGGACGGAATGTACCACATCGTGAATACACAGAACGAAATGTACCTCATCGTCAATACCCAGAACGAAATGTACCACATCGTCAATACACAGAACGGAATGTACCACATCGTCAGTACACAGGACGGAATGTACCACATCGTCAATACACAGAACGAAATGTACCACATCGTCAATACACATAATGAAATGTATCACATCGTCAATACACAGAACGGAATGTATCACATCGTCAATACACAGGACGGAATGTATCACATCGTCAATACACAGGACGGAATGTACCACATCGTCAATACACAGAACGAAATGTACCACATCGTCAATACACAGAACGAAATGTATCACATCGTCAATACACAGAACGGAATGTATCACATCGTCAATACACAGAACGGAATGTATCACATCGTCAATACACAGGACGGAATGTACCACATCGTCAATACACAGAACGGAATGTACCACATCGTCAATACACAGAACGAAATGTACCACATCGTCAATACACAGAACGAAATGTATCACATCGTCAATACACAGAACGAAATGTACCACATCGTCAATACACAGAACGAAATGTATCACATCGTCAATACACAGAACGGAATGTATCACATCGTCAATACACAGAACGAAATGTACCACATCGTCAATACACAGAACGAAATGTATCACATCGTCAATACACAGAACGAAATGTACCACATCGTCAATACACAGAACGAAATGTATCACATCGTCAATACACAGAACGGAATGTGTCACATCGTATGTACACAGAACGGAATGTTCCACATCGTCAATACACAGAACGGAATGTGTCACATCGTCAATACACAGAACGGAATGTGTCACATCGTATGTACACAAGGACAACTTATACCTTATCGTCAAAGCACAAGAACGAAATGTAACACAACGTGAATGCACAAGGATGTCAAAGGAATTCAGCAAACACGTATATAATCAGGAGACAAACGTGTAATGGCATCTTTATAAATTCTGAACGTTTGAGCAACTACCTTGTATCTTTAATTATTCCTATTACGAATATGATATTTCTTGAAAATATACCAATGGTTCGACGTTAAGTCGAATAATACAGAGTCAAAATCAGTAGTTTTTGTTGTCAGAGTACAATTAGGATACTGTCTTAACCCAATTTCCAACAAGATTCACATTTTAACTAAAATAAGAGGTTTAACCACGTTCATGAAATAAATGTTTTGCTTCACTGACAGAAGAATCTCTGACACGGTAAGATGCACGTACACACCCACGTGATTTCATCTTTACATCTGGTAACGGATACAGAACGCCAAACATGCATTACCCCGTATCATACAGTTGTTTTGTCCATCTAGGTCTCATCGGTGATGGTAGAGGCAACAAGGGTGGAAATCCTAATTGGTCTAAATAACTGTAGAAACAGATAGGGAGATGCACAAAGCCCTTCAAGGTATAAGTTTCAAAATCAAGAGGCAAACTAGTTTATTTCCAGTTAATTATTTAGTAAACGTCGGTGTATAATACTATATGAACCGTGCCACTAATAACAAGAAATGATTGAGAATCTTTTCATTTGCAAAGAATTGGAAATTCCCAATTTTATCAGATGGCAATTAATCGTAAAAGGTGCGCTTTTGTATGCTAAATTAAAAATCTTAATAAAATCTGACGGAAACAAATTAGAAATGAATGTGAATGACAATTACCTAATGAAGATTAATATAGCTTTGAGAGTTATTTTCTACTGTCAATAAACATTTGTATGTTTGGCAGGTGATGAGATAAAATCTCATTTTTACATGGTATATTTCCTCCTATGGTCGCCTTCCAACCTTCAGGTTTCTATCATGATCATTGATTTTTATTTAAGTTTTTAGATATTTAGTGAAAATATTCAATAAATTATCCTGTAGTTGTGTAGTATTTCATTTCTAAAACGGAGACATTTGATGTAAATATTCCATGTAATTGTTGTTTTTAGAGAACTGAAACTAGTCATGAGGAAATCTCCGGAAGTCCATAGTTTCAGAAATACACGGAATTATCTGTTCAACGTTGGTGCTACTATGCGAGGTTAATGTAGCGCGATACTGAATGGTCAATATTTCTTTAAAATTCACAAAATTGTTTTATTGAAATAATGTCATTGAAATGTATACTAATCTAAGCTGCTGGATTTCTATATTGATATGTTTAAGAAGGACCAGAAGTTGTAAGGTTATTTCTGAGTTGTTCAAATACAAGCTGTTATTCTAACAGGTACTAGTTATGGCTGGATAAAAAACACATGTACATGTTCCCAAGGCGTTGCTATAATTGTGGAAATGAAACTAGAACGGATAGTTTAGGGAGCTCTATATAAATATGAAGTGCTACCTCAATCATTTTCATTCCTTACTTCCCTGCACGTATTCACTCTTTTGTACTTATTTCTACTTGCAGCTTCTGCATATCATTAACATAATGTCCAATGCCATGTTTCCGCGTATCTTTAACATAATGTCCAATGCCATGTTTCCATGTATCTTTAACAAAATGTCCAATGCCATGTTTTCATGTAGGTCATTGAGGAATCTGCACATGTCGTTTGCATGTGGAAGTAATCGAATTTGTTGTAAATAAGCTTAATTGCTTTTTATGAGCAATGAGCAGGGTAAAGCTCTAATAAATAACACATTATGTCACTGATTGGCTCTCATTAGCAAATGGTCAATTTGTTTTAATGTCCAGTTAATCTTGATTGTCAACATAAAACACAAATGTTGACATACCCGTTTCTTCTCTTTCTTTTTTAAGTTTAAATCACGCGACGAGAAACAAATGTCACTCACAAAACATGTACGAGTAATACACTTGGAGGGAACATTCTGTTTAGGTATAATGACTGCTATAGAACCAGCAATGGGCTGCGTGGGTTTACGTTTCTTATACCCAAGTGTGATTTATATTTAAATAATAAAAAGGGATACGGTTATTTAAACATTGTTCATATCAAATTATTATAAATCTGACAAGTTTGATAATTAATTTACTAAAATATGAAGGATAGTAAAATCGTTCGATGACATAGAAACGGACCTTCAGGGTTTAGCTCCACTCACTGGTAGTGCTGGTCGTGCAGGGCGATTTATGGAGGCAATACACAATGGTTGCCTGATAAATTGGGGAATAGCACTATCTATGTTTATATTTCCCGATGTATTTTGTGCAAATTGTGTTTTACCGATGACGTGGACCCAAAATTATGCAAGGCATTTATTCATATTATTGAAATGTGTATTCCACTTGTGTGAAATTCTCATAAGGGGTCGTACATTGTTTGTTATGGGAGGTGTCGAGAGCGCTATATCTATTTGATTATTTTTCTCATACATAGATTTGTTATTACATGTACGGATATATTTGACTATTCAGCGAATTATGTGTACTAATATTACACAATGTATATTGCTAGTTTAAGAGGTTTAATGAGAAAATTGCTGATGCTACTACAAAGCCTGTCTCTAGCAGTATTGCTGAAAACTGTCAATTATGTAGCCAATTTATGAATTATGGATAAGTTTGTTTATCTTCGGAGCAGAAGATATAATATATTATGTTACCTTATGGACGATGAAATGCATCTGATTTAAAAGTCTATCGACACTGAGAAACTTGTACAATACTGTACATGCCTATTAACCGGACTTGAAGGATGGGCAGACGACACATCAGAATAGATATAGCTCTGGAAGGGGACAAACAACCGATTCATGGAAATGGCAAGTAACTCCCACAACTTTGCGTATTACAAAATGACGCAGACATTTTATGTGCACTGTGTCGAATTAGAAATGCGATCAATATGATAACGCGATGGTATCGTCAGCACCTGCTCTCTCCGATAAACAAGGCACAGTGAACCGGCATCACTCAAGCTCCTATCGAGACTGGTAATGTGGTGACGCCTTAGACTGGAGAGTGTCATTAGTCTCAAGTAATTAAACAAAGTATATTGTTATCTCTGACCGCTTATCGAACGCTCCAACACTCCCCAAGATCGATCTCCCATACGTTATTTCACCGACTACATCTTCTAGAGGTTAACAGTAATCAGAGCATATAGCTTCCCCAAATCGATTGATTAACAAATTAAAGTGGCTAAGACGATAAGTCTAATATTTACTGAAACAGGCACACCCTGGGATACATAAATATATAAACAGACGCACCCATGTAGATATGCGTTTATTTATTTCAGGGGCTCTACCTATATGTTAGAGAAAAACTATCAATAACAAATACACGCTTCTTGCCATCCTTGTGGTATTATGGCCTCCTGTATTCAGCGTTTTGTGATCAATCTTGAATTCTGAGCCCAATCTGTATTCCTAATCTAAGTGAAAAACTTCCTTCTAAAGTCCTTTGTATTTTAGTACTTGCACATTGTTATGAATACTGGTCTTTTGTCTTCTTTCAGTTGTTTTCACTCCTCTTCGCTGTGTTAATGTGTTTAATGTTTTATAATGGGTTTTGTTTATTTACTTTGTTACATGTGTATCGCTGTCCTTGGAGCCTGTCATCTTGCCATGATGAACTTGAGTACTTTGCTCCGATGTTCACAGATAATAATCTATGTGTGTTCCTCGCCTAAGGGAAGAATGAATTATGGAACCCAATTTTGTTTGACTCGTCCGACGGTATCAGTCTTTATATTGTAATACGTAGATATGGATGTCGGTGAGTTTTTTTCTGTCACCTCTATGGGCTTAATAGCCTTGTTTCAGCTTCAGGTTAGCTTCTCTGTTTGTCTTCATGAATTCGAAGGTTACATGTAGTTCGGAAAATTCCGTTGGCGTTATATTTTCTGTACAAATAAAAATCTGTTTGAGTTGTAATTAGTCGTGCATTTTCGTTCACATGCAACACCGTAACGAATGTTAGTAAGATATCCTTATCCAAATGATGTACGTTTCTCTCAACGCACACCAGATATGCTGCAATATATCTCCATTGCACCATCGGGTGAGGGACGCTAAGGTGCAATGTATCGTAGAATGCATAAAGCAGATTACTACCGAAGTTCTACCTTTGATCAGTTTGCACTACATGGGCCAGCTAAAGTGACTGGGTATTGGTCGATGCTCAGAGTCTAAGTCTGTATGATTTTTGGAGGGCAGGGGGTCGGTAACGTTCTCGCAACTCGGCTCCATAGGAACACACGTAGGAACCCCTGTCTTATGTTACTGTTGTTGGCCTGTCATGTATGTTTCTGTAATAAGATAACAACATAAGCATTACCACTAAGTACCACAGGTAAGAATACCTTCATTTCAAATTACCACCTGAGTGATCTTGCGCTGCCCGTGTTAAGATGACGGTTTGTCGTCAGGGCAGTTAAGTACACTCTTGCTATTCAAGTGATCCCGTATTTCGACAATTTACCCGCATGTCCATCAGTTACCCGGCTCATTCTACAAGACAGTCATTACGTAGTAGGGCTACATATACGGTTCGTGGTCTCGCCATCCTTGTGTAAATCTCTGATAGTTTGATCCATGATATGCCTTTCAATTGGTTGAGAGTCAGGCCTTGTAAGAGAAAAAATATCCCCAATATCATCAGGATAAATGATATCATTTACCCATTTATTTAAGCTGTCGCTGAATCCCGTGTCTACATGTCAATGTCCCACGTTTTGTTCCTCATATCCAGATAAAATGTTGACCAGGCATTGTTCGGATCTTCTATATGGAAATGCTCAAAACCGATTGGCATAACCATTGCAGTCATATAACCCCTAAACTTTTTATTGTCACGGAGATAAAATACGTTTAAATACACGAAACCATTTTTGAAGAAAATAACGTATTCCCTATGAACACTTAATATTTCTTTCCTGTCTTCATTGTCGAAAGCAAAGTGAAAAAAAATATTTGTGGAAATGGCCGAGTTGTATTTTAAAATGATCGGGATGTGGAAATGTTTGGGTTGGCAATATTAAAGAAATCTATGAATTCCATCGTCTATAATCTACATAATTAATTAACGAATATTTGAATGTGAATCTTTCGCGTTAATTTACTCAACACGAAAAACGCAAACATTAACACACCACGAAAACTTCCCCCTTTACAGTATGTGCTTAAGTAAAATCCGTCTCCAGTCATGTGTAGCTCGTCACGTTTGCCTATATGCAGATACTACAGATAACCACTTCAATTAGAGGTTACCCTACTAAATACCATGCTTATCACCTAATGGTTTCTACAAGATGAATTATATTGAAATTGACATTGTGCCGAAATAGCAATGCTCACCCAACCTACTGCGCCTATATATCCGGTAATGTTCATCTATAGAAATAAATGTTATCAGCACATGGGAAACGTTACAAGTTTTTTTGTTGCTTTCGAGATATTCATTTTCATTTTCATATATATTATATTGCAGATGAGTGGGCAAGCCGATAAGGTTTCTAGAGATGTAAAGTTATTTTATTATACACCGGGGAAAGTTGATAGATACACATACACAGTCCTTCTACGTTATGTTTATGACCATTTACGTTACAATGACTAAGTGTTATGTAAACTAACATGATACACATAGGAATTGTTACAATTATAAATGGAATATAACTTAAAGTGAAGTTGCCATAGAAAACAAATTATCATGTTTTGTCATGTTCTATACATGAGGCAATATAATCATTTGAATAGTGCAATTATATGAATTATTACGTTGCGTTACGACATACGTCAAAATCCCGTCGCAATGGAATAGAATTGATAGTGTTCTTTCTGATTAAAGGTAGCCAGTATTTTTCTGATTAAAGGTAGACAGTATTTTTTCTGATAAAGGGTTGCCAGTATTTCCCTGATAAACGGTTGCCAGTATATCCCTGATAAAGGGATGCCAGTATTTCCCTGATAAAGGATTGCCAGTATTTCGCTGTTAAAGCTTTGCCATTTTCCTGATTACGGGTTGCTAGTATACAGTATGATTGCAAGTATTTCCCTGATAAAGCGTTGCCAATATTTCGCTGATAAAGTGTTGCTATTATTCCGCTGATAAAGCTTTACCAGTATTTCTCTGATAAAGTGTTGCCATTATTCCGCTGATAAAGCTTTGCCAGTATTTCTCTGATAAAGCTTTGCCAGTTTTTCTCTGATAAAATGTTGCCATTACTCCGCTGATTAAGCTTTGCCAGCATTTTTCTGATAAAGTGTTGCCATTATTTCTCTGATAAAGCTTTGCCCGTATTTTTCTGATAAAGTGTTGCCATTATTCCGCTGATAAAGCTTTGCCAGTATTTCTCTGATAAAGTGTTGCCATTGTTCCGCTGATAAAGCTTTCCCCGTATTTCTCTGATAAAGTGTTGCCATTATTCCGCTGATAAAGTTTTGCCAGTATTTCTCTGATAAAGTGTTGCCATTGTTCCGCTGATAAAGCTTTGCCAGTATGTCCTTGTGTAAGGTGTTGCTATTATTTCTCTGATAAAGCTTTGTCATTTTTTCTCTGATAAAGTTATGCCATTACTCCGCTGATAAAGCTTTGCCAGTATTTCTCTGATAAAGTGTTGCCATTATTTCTCTGATAAAGCTTGCTAGTATGTCCTTGTGTAATGTGTGCAGTGTTTCAAATGGGCGTCCTAGAACTTCTGTTATAAATGCTATGCCTAAACATCTGTACAATTTATTTGACCCTTTTCAATATATATTTATGTATCAAATGTAAATAATTTTAATGGAACATGTCAATTTAAGGAAGCTCTTACCCATTAAGGAATGTCCTTTGTATAACCTCATTGAACTAACCATTCACACGGGATAAATGATAGCTTACATTCTTGTGATTGGCACCTCTTAGACTGTATGTAGTTGTTGCCTCAAAGCCTGAAGACGGACGCATTTTCCTGATAAAGTGGTCTAAGTATTACCTTATGAAGGGATATCAGTATTTCCCTCATAAATGGGTTTCAGTATTTCCCACACTCGCGATATGGACAGTCGGTGTCTTATTGTTATTGTTAAGTGATTTTGATGAAATGTATACGTAATTAGTGGGGCAAGCTCACGTTGTTTCATTAAACATTAACTATATGTCAGCTACTGTTGATGAGCCAATGCTTAAAGTGGCTAATAGTCTCTATGACTATCTTTTATTCCCCTATCTATATTTTGACTTGAGCAAGACTACAGACTCTTTACTATAACCATATTAGACTTGCTCAAGTCAACGAACAAAAAATATTCGAACAATTTGAGAGCAAGGCTAGTCTATGAGTAATCGCTGCGGTTCATATTGATGTCCTCCGATTAAAGAACAATGCGAGCCCAACAGGCTAGAACGTTAGACATGTACTCTCCTACTGCATTATCCTAAGAGACAAACACTTTAGTTCCATCAACATGAATTTAGTCTTCCGTATACACTGGTACATGTCAGACTGAAAGCGCTACCGTTAAAGTGTAGCAACAAATGAGAAACAAATTCTGTGAGAATCTAGTTTTTTTGGTTGTTTAATAAGAGCGCAGCTCTTTTCCGGTAACATGTACGAACAAAATTGAAGTCATTGTAACGTCTCTTGAACTGCATAATTCATTCGAATGTTTTTCTTTACTTACTATTAATTTTACATTAATTACTTTATCGCTATAAAACGAATAAATAGATTTTATTTTAAATAATGTTATTAAGAAAATAAGATTGAAAACAAACCAGCATTTAGACGCTTCTCTTGTTTCAGGCAATGCCTGTTTTCAAAATGAATGATTTTGCCCAGCAAAAGATTCAAGTATATCAGAAAAAAAAACAATTACAGGTAAATTTTGTATGTATTAAAATGGGTAATGTTATGATTAAAAAATTATACTATACTATCGAAACCAATGAACGCGCTTCGCTCTCTCCAGGCCATGCCTGAGTCATATTAAGAGCGCAGCTCTTCTTGCGCCGAAGACGCAAGAAGCGAAGCTCTTTTCCGTTAACATGTACGAACGATTGAAGTCATGGTTACGTCGAAATACTATGCTTCCAAAATCCTTCGTCACGGAAGTAGCTAGTATAGAGTTACCGCGGTCCTATTTTTACAATGCTGTTTAGCTTTGCTACACATTCTCAAAAATATCTCTTTATTTGATAATTATTTTCTATGGTTATGTTAATTCATGACGTTAAAGATTATAGAAACTGAAGCTTCTTTCGAAATTCTCTGTCTTTTCTTCTCTCCAACCAAACCGGAAGTATATAGTAGCTACCAAACCAGACGGAAATCCGGATATGTTTGGTCTATTGTGATTCTCTTTTTACACGAGTTAGAGGGATCAGGCAAAGTATATCATGTCGGAAAATAAAATTGGAATTTAATCACCTATATACTTAACTTTTATAATAACAGATAATAGCAGTTATATTTGATAAACAATACATCTTCAAATATGAAGTCCCTCTACTGGGCCTCACTTTTTCCGCAACATTACGCTGAGGCCATGGACGGGACAATTTAAATGCAACAGTATCAAATGCATTTGTGTTTTCTTTTGAACTGCATGATTCATTCGAATGTTTTTCTTTACTAACTATTAATTTTACATTAATTACTTTATCGCTATAAAACGAATAAATAGATATTATATTTAATAATATTATTTAGAAAATAAGATTAAAAAGACAGCATTTTAAACACGCTTCGCTCGTTTCAGGCAATGCCTGTTTTCAATATGAATGATTTTGCCCAGCAACAGATTCAAGTATATTATATAAAAAAAAAATACAGGTCCATTTTGTATGTATTAAAATGGGTAATGTTATGATTAAAAAATTATACTATACTATCGAAACAATTTACGAGCTTCGCTCTCGCCAGGCCATGCCTGAGTCATATTGAAGTTCTTTAATGGTAACACGTGCGTGCGTAAACAGAGTTGCTTCCCCTTCTTTACCTTGCTCTTGAGTTTTTTCGTCCGGAAGTAGCCCTCCAGTGGGGAAACCGGATATGTATCCTTGAAGCAAAGACAATATTGAGTTTCACCCCATACATGAACATCTTCATATAGTGAAAACATTATCCATTTTTATTACTTGTTTATTTAGATAAAAACTAATATACATTATGTGTGAAATAAAATCTATCACATACATTTTGATACTGGCATGAAATGTCGTTCAGAGATTATCATACGATGACGTCACAATCACGCCACACTCCATCGGCCTTCATCGGTTATTTCCGGAAGGATGAAAAATAACCGGGAAATCTTGAAACTGATGGCCGTTGCATTTATCTCTTTGTCGTTGCTTCATGACTCTTTAATTTTAGTTTTTGACACAGGCACAAAAAGTAAAAACGCGGATGTTTTCTGAAGATCCTTTTTGTTATCAACCAGGTTCTGTTAATGTAAAATTACTAAACAAATTACTTTTGAGAAAGAAAATCATGATCTCGCTTCTAGTGATGCGAACTTTCGCTAACAAAAAAATACGGCCAAACGTGTAACACACTGACAGCTTCAAATGATATACATGGACATAAAAGCAAAGCCAAACACTCACTACCATATTGCTGTACGATAAGAATTTATTGAAATATCAATTTGGGCCCGAACAGTTTCAGCCAATGATACCGTGGCAAGTTCGGCCCATGTAACACATAAAAAGTCGAAATGTTGGCGGTAAAATCTGACGTTGCATGCTTTATAACGTCATAATTAAGCTGATTCCAATGGGTCCTAACTTACATGTACCCGAATGCCGACAGGTAAAAATAATTAATGTTCAAAAACGGACGTGCTGCCATACTTCCCAGAACAGACTTTAATAAAAATGGGCCGAATTTGCCCCGATCTCCCCTATTGTTGTGTCGGTCTTAATCTCATTAGAGTTTATGTTTTATTGTTATCGCTCGCCTAGCCGAATTTAAATAAATAAAATAAATAAAATATCTTGCCTCATTCTAAAAGCTGTATTATCTCATTCTAAATCAATAAATATCAGAGATCAACAAAAGCTTCGCTCTTTTAAGGCTTTTCCTTTTCATATTAGCATAGAAAATGAGGAGGGGGCAACTTCACACCAAACACTGTATATGCCGGTAACGGACACGCTGTTTATTGGCTTAACTTTCCAGAAATGAGCACGGTAGCAGTCGTCTACGTCACAAAGAGTAGTTCGGCGTATAAACAATACATTATGACATCCGTCCATACTGTTCCCATAATGACTCATGCTTCCAATCCTAGTTGAATAGTTATCCATGGACGTCATTTAACTGAAAAATATTTTCAAATCTAATTTAAAAAATATTAAAATAAAGGAAAGAAAGTACATTTCCTCGGAACAAAAGTGTCTCGAGATTTTTTTTTAAAGTCTATTATTTTTAAAATGAAATTCTGTTTCAAAACGATTGTTTGCCTACCTATTTTTTGTCATATTTGATATCAATTCAATTGATATTCATAAAAAATGAAGATACCGACACATTTTATAGTGAGATATTTCATGAGTTGCAACACTTTGTTTTTCAAGATTAATTCTATTTATTAGCCTAGAGTTTAACCAGATATAGCTTGTCGGCCCACTCTTACAATATTCCTGTTGTCACGGACATGACAGGCGCTGCAATGTATGCCAAATGTTCGTGCGGCGATGTCATTCTAACGATGCTTTAACTCTATCTATAAACTGTTGAATTAAAACAGATTTTGTGTTTTGTTCACTGACTCAAGTTGAAAGATAAATAACAATTGATATTTCTTTCAGTTTGTGTGGTCGTAATGAAATATATTTTCCATGATATCGACCCGTAGCTACGTAGCATTGGTTGGGCACTCAGTTGAGGGACGTGGTTGAGCGAGTTTTCTCTAATCTCACAAGTTTATTGACACGTTCTAGTATAGTTCTGTGTAACAATTGTGCCTACATGTTTAAGGCCACAGGAACCAAATTTGATATTTTATGATTCGAGATTATCTTTTAAAATTGATAACCAATTCAACTCTCCTGATTATCCATCGTAACACCCGATATGATTGGTTGAATTATATTTGAATCAGAGTGAAATAGGCCTGTGAAGTCCTCCAGAGAGGTAGTGATATGGTCTTAATAAACAGGTATTGAGGTGTGAAGTCCTCCATAGAGGTAGTGAAATGGTCTTAATAGACAGGTATTGAGGTGTGAAGTCCTCCATAGAGGTAGTTAAATGGTCTTAATAGACAGCTATTGAGGTGTGAAGTCCTCCATAGAGGTAGTGAAATGGTCTTTATAGACAGGTATTGATATGTGAAGTCCTCCATAGAGGTACTGAAATGGTCTTTATAGACAGGTATTGAGGTGTGTTTATATTAAATGATGTGGGGGAATTAGTTATACATGTGGTTAAATCAGAAAGATTGACATTTCTGATGTTGGTAGACAACATGCTGCCATCAATGTGCAGCTTGCCCTGTTTTGAACGTCAATGAAAGCGACCTTACTCTTGTTATAATATAGCTAAAAGGGTTGGTGATCATTTTCTATTGTTATCAACCCTGTTTTATCAGACTGTGAGACTTCGGGAAATTGAAGTTTCTACATAAAAAAGTGGATAGTTTTCCACTTTAATTGGAGTTTGAAAACGGATGTGCATAACACGATGCTGCACAAGTAGAGGGATTTTATCGATGAGAAGGAATGAAGTGAAAGCTAGGTGTTTACATGTGCTGCAAACAGGTCAGACGAATTCAAAGGAATGCTTGTAACAAAAGGTCAGGATGTAGGAGTTCTTGTTCTACCTAATGCTATAACTGAAATTGGCGCAGCGCGTGTTACATGCATGTAAAATACACTGGGATGGAAAGATAGCAACGTGGTGCGATCAAGAACGGGAAAGAGTAAAGGTTGAAAATAAAATATTAAACAAGTTTCGAGTAGCTGATGTAAGTGTCAGTGTTCTGTTATAAAGACAATGCAGAAATTAACTTATAAAACACCTGATGACAGGGGCGGACAACAGCAGAAAATGAATTTAAACTAGCGACGTGTGGAGCTGTCCTTTAACAAAATGTTGCCGTTAAAACAAGAATATCAGCTGAAGAGTGGTTTGATCAATTCAAAGTTTTCTTATCAAATAATGTATTATTTAATACAATTAGAAAAAGAGACGAATATTTGTTTTTCCAAACGTGTTAATACGTTTAAGTTAAAAAAACGTGTACATATGGAAGGCTAAATTTGTAGTTGACAATGCATGCACGTGTCACATCTGATGAAAAAGAAACTTTGTTGCACATTATTGTGAAATATATGTAGCTGCTTCTACAAACAGCTGCGTGGTGGGTGTATTGATTCGATTGTAGGAATGAGTAATGTCAGGGTAGTATGTGCACAACGCAATGTATTATATAATATATCAAGTAACGCTAATATCTATGTATTGATAATCATTAAATGTGAGTTTCATAATTAATAATGAACAGATCGATAACGTATCAACGTAAGTTAATACTTATGTATCAATATGTGTTAAGACATTGAAAGTATTTAAAAGTACATAAAATGGAAGGTGTAGTGGAACAAACAACTTAATGTGCAGTGTGTGAATACAAACAATCGCAAAAAAAGTAGCGATGATATATATTGGCATATTCGAAAACACATCTTGTACATATTTTGTTACATGTGTCAGTTTATATGATAAAATAATTACATGATTCGAGCAAAAATAATGTTTATAAGACGGAATATTAATATAAATTGTCTGATCAGTCGTTTACTAACTTGTGTATACCTCCTCTTATATTTCTAACAACAGAAATTCTATGCGGACTACGATAAATCTTTCGTGGTGGTCGTGATAACATTATAATGGTGACAAACGTTAGATAATTTGTCTGCCGTCCTGTTTATGCTCTAGTTCCATCAAACGATGTTAGTTTAATCATACATCAGTGCTGTTATATAATGGACGAGTAATATCTTTATAAAATCTATACATGTCCCCGGACTAAGAATAATCATATTAGATGCTAAACTGATAAAACCTACAAGAAAAAAAAATCTACCGCTAACATACACTCAAAAAGTAAATTTCATAGACAACATACTCAAGAGGGATTCATTCTCTGGTGCCCGTACTTATAGATTCCTTATTAAACAATCTAATTTTTGCATATTTTCATAATTCTATAAAACTTAAAAGATTATAAAAAACCCATATCATATGTGATACAAATGTACATAGGAAATATTCCGGTGGATGCATCATAGACTTTTTTTGCCCTTAGAAAATATCGATTTAAGATTATTTGAGTTTCAGAGTTGCCTCCCTTGATTACCTCAAATGTCAAATGTATCATATTATAGCAAAAACGGACAATGCTTACGTGGGAACAAGAGGGATACATTTTATGGAGAAACACATGAACTGACAACAGAGGAATCAATTTAAAAAAAACGTGTGAAAATACCTTGTTATGTGCTCTGTACAATACGACGTGGGGCTCTAACTATTTCTAAACAGATTAAAATCACATGGTCTGACTAAAAGAAAACAAAATTTCTTTAATATTGACAAAAGTTTTCACTGTGACCAGTTTTTGCCTTTTTTGTTAAAGATATGAATGTAATAAATGTAGTAACAAAAAGTAAAATCCTACAAAGGAAACCACAAAGGGCCTACCCACGACTATTGTGTATTGAAGTCGGGGGTATCGGGCAAAGCCGGTATATCGTAGCCAAGTGGTTCTTTATATGCTCACATATGCGTTACTAGTAGCCATTTCTCACAAACACCTCCACGAAATAATGTCCAAACTGAATTTATCTTAGAACCAAAATATTACAAATTACTTTCAACCGATATGGCAAAATAACTCATCATACCAAGGAGTCACAAGGACTGCTGTGTTAGCATTGCTGGCTGAATAGGTGCCGTTTGTTATATACCTTAACCTTCATACATGGGTGAGACATTTTTAACGAATTTACATCCTATATGAGACACACAGCGATTGTGATACTTTATTGCGTGTAGGGGGGGGGGGGGGGGGGGGGGG